>NW_026596121.1:0-11663 GCF_907164565.1 Psammomys obesus
CCAGCTCTTCCTCATTGGTATTTCCTTTCTCAAATACAAATTGCCATCTTGCACATGTAAATCTCTGCCTTACAGGTTGGAAAGCAGTCTGATGGAGCAAATTCTCCATCACAAGTTGACTTCTTACTGCTTTCTGTGGTTTTAACCTGAAGCACTTTCATGGAATTTCTGTGGGTTGCAGGCTGACTCACAATAGATGCATGGACATATAAAGGCCTATGTTCAAGGGTCCAGCTTTAATCTCAAGTAAAAGAACCTTGAGATGCTCTCCTATGGCTGATGTAGGCTGTAATAGCTATGCTTAAATGTAAAGGGTGGAAAGACTGACATCTGCATCATTAACAAAATCAGGGAGAAGGCTCAGGTTAACATCCATCCTCAGTTCATTTTCTGTGCAGCAGGGGGCGCAGTCTCCTAACACAGGCTCATGTCTGTGTCATTTATAACTAAATCAACTCGTAGTTTCTTTGAGTTAACACCTCTTCATGCTAAGCATCAAGACCGTTTTCTAGCTGACAGTAAAGATGGACTTTTCTCCAGGCTTCGTGGCTGCGCTGATTCTCATACTAGGTAAGTAAAGTGACTTTAAACAGCAAAGTCTTTAGCTGGAATTTACTTAAGAACATTATTCTCAAGGAGACACTGAGCTCTCTCTCTCTCTCTCTCTCTCTCTCTCTTTCTCTCTCTCTCTCTCTCTCTCTCCTTTTCTCTCCTTTCCTTGCACTCTAGGAAGGACCCATGGAGATTCCGTGACTCAAACAGGAGGCCAAGTGACCATCTCAGAAGGCGAGTTCCTGACAATAAATTGCACATATTCAACCACAAGTATAGCATATGCTGCTCTTTTCTGGTATGTCCTATATCCTGGAGAAGGCCCCCAGCTCCTCCTGAAAGTCATCACAGCTGGAGAGAAGGGAAGCAGCAGAGGGTTTGAAGCCACATATGATAAAGGAACCACCTCCTTCCACTTGCAGAAAGCCTCGGTGCAAGAGTCAGACTCGGCTGTGTACTACTGTGCTCTGGGTGACACAGTGGCAGACACTGCAGGGGGAGCTGAGCACAAACAGAGAGGAAACAGGTGGCCTGGTTGCTGCGCACCTGCCTCTGACATCACTGACTTCAGCACAGCCGTCCCTGTGAGGCCTTCCATGTCTCTGCTGGTGAAAATCACAGCAATGTCTGCATGCCAGGCCACATTAACTTCACAAATCATTAGAAGAATGAAGATGGCTCCTGGGTCATGGCTGTAACTCATTTAAGCCATGTTCTCTCAGTGCTGGGGATCAAAACCAGAGCCCTATGCATGTCAGACAAGTGGTCTACCAGTGAGCCACATTTGAAACCTTATGTGTCTTCAGGTAATCAAATGTGTTGGAGAAAGTGACCTGTACATAATGTGACCTAACAGAGTCTGGATGAAAGGTGGCAGAAAATTGCCACGGACCAGTCCCATCAGGTACCCAGTGTCCTCGGGAGAATCAGAGAATTCGGGTATCAGGAAGGCACAGATAGGCAAAATGACAGAGATCACACCAGGTAGTTAGTTTGGATCTTCTGCGCTTTACTGAAGTCAAGCCATCACTTTTATAGTAATCTTACAAAGAAGCACCTTAAAGTTGACATATTTCCTGGAGCATTCAGACTTTTTGCCCACAATACAAAGTTTACATTTTAACTGAAAGAGTAACCTGGTGGAAGCAGTATCTACAAAAAATCTTGGCCTAGCAGCTTCTTAAGCAGAGCAAACATAGAACTAGTGGTGTTTATGCAGTTTACTGCTACAAATTAGTGAGTGGAAGGCCAGGGGCTGCCATTGCCCTCTGAACCAAGTCAGCTAAAGATTTACCACCCCCCACCCCCATTGCTAGAGTTAAGCACTGAGGGGAATTCCTCCTGTTTGACTTGCTAAGGATATACACTCTTTCCTTAGAGATAAGCTGCTTGAGTTAGCCTGTCTGTAAAACTTATAGTATAATTCAAAACTCTCTGACCTTCTATGTTTCCCTATCTTCCTTTTGCCTTATCATAAACACCTGTGTTTGGTAATGGTTTTGAAGTAGTTTTACTGCAGTGGGAATATTCAGAGCATTTGTCCTAACAGATCCTGATTAAATATTTTCTTTAGAAAGTCCTAAAACTCTTGTCCCTTTATTACCTACAAAGTTTGGTTTTTCCACAAGCAATTACTGATGCTTAATTTGATTTATTACCTCTCCTAAAATTTTATTTTTCTTCTACTCTTATTTGCTAAAGCTTTTTAATGATCTATTAGAAATGTTTCCTTGAATAGTTAATTGTACTGTTTCAAGAATCATAGAGAAACAGCAAAAAAGCTCATCAATTTAATCCTGCAACCAAGTAAGCGTGAGACTTAGAATACATCTTTTGGCTTAGATGGCCATGTTAGGGTTCTTGCTAGGGACTTCCAGGAAGCTGATTCCCGTAGGAAATGTGTCTTCTGTCTTGTAGCATAATCTATTGATATGCTACACTGATGATACGGGAGTTAGTGTAGCAGAAAATGGCAATGATTCCCTAACAAAGCTCTGTGGAATTCTTTCTTTTTCTCTCACATATAAATCCCAACTGCAGTTTCCCCTCCTTCCACCAGTCTCTGCCCCCCACCCCCAGACCCACTCTCCCTGAACCATCAGCCCTCTGTTTCTCCTCAGAAAATAGCAGGCCTCCCAGAGACAACAATCAAACATGATAACATAAGTTACAATAAGACCAGAAATTTCCTGTCAGAAATAGTCCCTGTTCCCCTTACTATAGGAAAGCAATTGGTTACTGAGCTACCACGGAGTTCATCTGAGCAGAGGTTCTAGGTTATATCCATACATGGTCCTTGGTAGAGTGTCAGTCTCAGAAAAGACCCCTGTGCCCAGATATATTTGGTCCTTGTGGAGCTCCTATCCTTTCCACGCCATAGAAACTCCCCCTTCTTTCATATAATTCCCTGCACTCTGCTGAAGGTTTGGTTATTAGTCTTAGTATCTGCTTTGATACACTGCTAGGTAGAGTCTTTCAGGGGCTCTCTATGGTAGGCTCCTGTCCTGTTACTTGTTTTCTCCTACATCCAATGCACCTCCCATTTGTCTTTCTAAGTGAGGATTGATCATCTTACCCTGGGTCCTCTTTTAGGTTTATCTTCTTTAGGTGTATAGATTTCATTATGTTTATCATATCTTATAGGACTATGACTGAGTATATACCATGTGTGTCTTTCTCCTTCTGGGATACCTCACTCAGAATGATCTTTTCTAGATCCCACCATTTGCCTGCAAATTTCATGATTTCCTCGTTTTTGATTGCTGAGTAGTATTCCATTGTGTAAAAATACCACAATTTCTGTATCCATTCCTCCATTGATAGACATCTGGGTTGTTTCCAGGTTCTGGCTATTACAAATAAAGCTGCTATAAACATGGTTGAGCAAATGTCCTTGTTGTGTACTTGAGCAAATTTTGAATATATGCCTAGGAGTGGTATAGCAGGCTCGTTGACCTCCCCACCCCCCAAGGGAGGAGCAGTCCTGCTAGGCCACAGAGGAGGACTTTGCAGCCAGTCCTGAAGATACCTGATAAAACAGGGTCAGAATCAGTGGATTTGGAAAGGGGCAGGGAGGAGATGAAGGAGGGAGGAAGGGTTTGGGAGGGAATGAGGGAGCAGGATACAGCTGGAATACAGAGTTAATAAAATGTAACTAATAAAAAATAAAAATTAATTCTTCTAACAAAAAAATAAAAACAAAAAACAGAAATTTATAATCACATCAAGGCTGAATAAGGCTACCCTATAGGAGGAAAATGGTCCCACAAGTAGGCAAAATAGTCAGGGGCAGCCTCATCTCCTATTGTTAGGAATTCCACAAGAACATCAAGCTACTCAGCCATAACATATGCACAGAGGAGAGAGAGCAGACCCCTCCTGGCTTCCTGATCCCTGCAAGAACCCATGAGTACCATGGGTCAGCCCATCAATCAGTTGATTCTGTGGGCTGACACCTCTGGTTCCTCCAATCCTTCCTCTCCCCATCTCCCTCCTTCACAAGACTCCAGGAGCTCAGCCTAATGTTTGGGTGTGGGAGTCTTTATCTGCTCCCAGCAGTTGCTGGATGCAGTCTCTCTGGTCCCTTTGATGAAGATTCTGTCAGGCTCTAGTCCCAGAACACTCTGCAGAAAGGACAAACTGTAGGTCTAAGGCTTTGTGGCTAGGCTGGTGTCTAAGTCCCTCCACTTGAGGCCTTGCCTGGCTATAGAAGATGGCTCTGTGTCCCCATTACAGGAGTCTTTGCTAGAGGAAAGTAGCCCTAGCAAACATGCCTCACCTAATTCTCAAGGAGAAGAAGGAAAAGCAGGGATTCGGGTGCTGCAGCGTGAAGAGATGAAGGAGACACTCATTGTTCGAAAGACAGGTCACCATCACAAGCCAACAGAATCTCTTCTGTTGGGGAAAACTGCTCTCTCTCTCTCTCTCTCTCTCTCCTTTCTTTTCTTTTTCCTTTATTTTAATTTGAGACAGGGTTTCTTTCATAGCCTTGGCTGTCATGGAACTCTCTTTGTAGACGAGGCTAGCCTCAAACTCACAGAGATCTGCCCTCCTCTGCCTCCCAAGTGTCGAGATTAAAGGCGTGAATCACTAGCATTTTTCTTAAATCCTCCAAAGGATCACATGAGATCCAACTATTTCACAGTGAGATTTAGCTGAGTGTTAGATTAACTGTTTGGGTTCTCTGGCCTGGCTATGCTGCCAGAAAAAACAGTAATCACACTGTCTTTACTGCTCATAATTCTCTTCTCAAAACCTGTTTTGTCCTGTATGAAAGAATTGTTCTGGTTTTGATTTTCAGGCATTCTTTTTGCTTTCTTCATCTCTGTGAATTATTAGTTCTCAGATATACAGTTAATCTTCAAATATCTAAACAATTTTTACATTTTGTATTTCTGCTCTTTGATCACTTTCCCCTGAGGGGGGAGCATCCTTACCAGGCTACAGAAGATGACAATGTAGCCACTCCTGATGTGATCTGATAGACTAAGATCAGAAGGAAGGAGAGGAGGACCTCCCCTATCAGTGGAGTTCCAAATTTCACTAAGAAATAAGAAGCTTTAAGAAAGGAATTTTCACACCCTTCAGCATATTCCACTTGTCAGTATTTGTGCCAGATGCTCAACTATTTCTCTGTTGGTGTGTAATTCCTGAGCACAGAATTGCTGATCCTTAGCATTTGTGACCAACTTGAGTATAGGTCTTGAAAAGTATTTTTGAAATAATAATGAATGATTTAAAAGCCTATCATTACTAGAGGATTTAACATTCGCTCAGAAATACTTTGTATACAAACATGAAATTGTCAAAGAATTAATACAAATATTTTTTTTTACATTTTTATGAAAACATCTTGTATTTTAAGTGACTGAAACTTGGCTGCACCTCACAGCCTGGTAAATAATACAACTTGAAGTCTATCTGACTTAGCCTGATATCCTACAATGTACTCAGCCTCTTTGTTTAAACAACCTTTAAGTGAACAATGTAACTACTACTCTTTTTAAAATTTAATTTATTTTATTAATTACACTTTATTCACTTTGTGTCCCCCCATAAGCCCCTTCCTCCCCTTTCTTCACACTTGACCCTCCCCAAGTCCACTGATAGGGGAGATCCTCCTCTCCTTCCTTCTGATCTTAGTCTATCAGATCACATCAGCAGTGGCTGCATTGTCATCTTCTGTGGACTGGTAAGGATGCTCCCCCCTCAGGGGGAGGTGATCAAAGAGCACAAATACAAATATTTTTAAGCAGAATTTTAATGTACCCATTTATGACAAAACACATTTTTTTAAAACTGGTGACATAGTTGCAAATACAACGGAGGAAAAGTCACATTCTAAAGGAATTTACATTTTAGGTGAAGGCCTAGTTCAGGCTAGTCATGATCATTAGCTCCTTCTGTGAATCATTTCTATTTAAATTTTCAGAAGTCCTTAGGCATCTACATTCAGAGAAGGGAAGTAGATATTAGCTGTCTTATGTAGAGCCAGAGTTGAACTGAGTTCCTGAAATACAGTCGCATTGACACTCTACTGTGGTTTCTATACATCCATAAGAATTTACAATCTGCATCACCTCGCTAACCATAAAAAGCAACCACAGAATGCTTACTCTACGGTTTTGAGCAACTATAGCTCTGACCGCGAGATGACAGTGTTGGCATTGATCCTGTCTCCAGGAGCTGCTGTGAGCATCGGATCTCTGATTGACTGGTGATACTTCTTGAGAGTTCTCATTTAATGTACAAGAAAGAGCTGAGGAAATAAGGCAGCAGGTTTGGGGCACACTTCTGCAGTAAAAATGGAGAAGCACCTGAGTGCCTGCTGGGTGCTTTTGTGGCTGTATTTTCAGTGTGAGTGGAAGTGTTAGCCAGGGGCAAAGAACATTTTATAGGATTTGGGGAAAAGATGAAATACCTTGGGGTAGAAGGAGGGAAGAAAATCGACCTATTTCTTGATAACCTGAGATGCTTGTATAGGGTAAGGAAAGATGCTAACTACAAGTGCTAAGTGTGGATGATCGATGTCTGGAACTTCACACTGTTTTCTGAACAGGGGTGGCTGGCAAGACCCAAGTGGAGCAGTGCTTGATTGCCTAGGCCTTTCAGGTGCCTCCCTGAAGGAACAACTCAAAGAACCTGAGTGTATTGCCAATAACCCAGGATTCTACCAAGGCAGAGGAGTTACTTTGTGGAGGGAAATATTTTAAAAATGTACTAGAATGATTTAACAACATATTTTTATCACACAAAATAAAGGATTCTTAAAATTGAAGGTCAATTGACATGACCCAGTGGGAAAAGGAGGAATCCCATACATACACACACACACACACACACACACACACACAGAGAGAGAGAGAGAGAGAGAGAGAGAGAGAGAGAGAGAGAGAAAATGGATAGAATCTGAGACCCACAGAACATTTTCTCATGTAAAGGCATCAATATAATTATCCTAGGAGGAAGACTGAGAAAAAGGAGGAATGGTTGAACAAACCTTGACCACAAATCTCAAACTTGATGGAAGATAAAAAGGCCCATGTCCAAGAAGCTCAGTACCAACCCAGAGGACAATGGCAATGAAAACTGCCCCAAGCTTCTCTAGAATGGCATTGTTGAGGAAAGAACAGAGTCTATAAAGCTTATCCAGAGAATGCCCAACACAGGAGAGTTAGAAAGTTCAGTAATTTTTCATATGAAACTGTGTCATTCTGAAGTTGGTGGGATGAGATATCTAAAAATATAAAAGTGAAAGATACTGCCCATTAATAACTATGTACTTGGTAAATTCACTTATAAGAGGAAACACTGAGACTTTCTAAGGTAAATAAGAACTAGATTGTCCATCTCTTGTGGACTCTCATTAAGGGAAATCATAGCGCCTATAGACTGTTGATGGCTCCTGGGAATAGAAGTGTCAATTTTCTTTTTTTTCTTTCTTTCTTTTTCTTTCTATCTTTCTTTCTTTCTTTCTTTCTTTCTTTCTTTCTTTCTTTCTTTCTTTCTTTCTTTCTTTCTTTCTTTCTTTCTTAGATATGCCATTACAGTTCAGTGCTGGCCACAGTTTTTTTTTTTAAGGCTTTATATTGAATTTTCAGACATTTTCTAGGGCATGATGGGTGTTTTTTATGCTGTTGCTATGCCTCTTTTGTCAATCATTTTATTGAGACCTTTCTTTATTATGTTTTAAAAGAGCAAGGAGTTCATGGGGAAAAGGATTTTAGCATGGGTTTTTTGGCTTCTGTTATACACATCAGATAGTTCTGGCTCATTAGTTGGACACAGGTGTGTCATTAATACAGACTACAATGTTGTATTGTAAGGGAATCTGGACTCTATTAAAAGTCGGATTTTAATTTAAAATAAAGATAATTAAAATAAATAAATAAAATCATTATAGAAAATGAAAAGCATTCCTAGGACAGCTTGATCTATACAGTGAGTTCTAGGCCACCCAGTCCTACAAGGAGAGACTTTGGGTCTTAGTTAGGGTTTGTATTGCTGTGAAGAAATGCTATGACCACTGCAGCTCTAATAAAGGAAAACGTTTAATTATGGCTACATTACAGTTCAGAAATTTAGTCCACTGTCAGGCTGTCAGGAAACATGACAGCATGCTGGCAGACATGGTGCTGGAGAAGAAGCTGAGAGATCTATAACCAGTTCTACAGGCAGCAGATAGAAAGAGTACCTGGGCCTGGCTTGAGCACTTGAAACCTCAAAGCCCACGCCAAGTGACACACTTTCTCTAAAAGGCCACACTTCCTAGTAGTGCCACTCCCCATGAGCCTATGGTGGGCGTTTTCATTTATACCACCACCACACCTTGTCTTAATTTTCTACCACTATGATGAGACACAATGATCAAGATAACTTGTTAAAGAAAGAGTTTAATGGGGCTTACGGTTCACAGGGTAAGTCTATAATCATCACGGCAGGTAGAATGGCAGGCCAGCAGGCAGGCAGGCAGGCAGGCAGGCATGCAGGCATGCATAGTGCTGGATCAGTAGTTGAGAGCTTTCAACCTGGTCCACAAATGGAGGACAGAGAGAAAGGGTTAAGTGGAAGTAGCTTAGGGTTTTGAAACCTCTAATCCCATCACTAGTAACTTACATCCTCCAAGAAGGCCACACCTTTTAAATCTTCCCAAATATTCCACCAACTAGAAACAACAGAAATATATGAGCCTAACAGAGGCATTCTAATTCAAACTGCCATAGCAGATCCTGCCTCAAAAAAAAAAAAAAAAAAGGCATTCCTTAGATTTTAAGAAGGAACCATTTTTAGTGACACTTTTGCCCATTTATAGTTTTTTCAGAATTCCTTTAATTAGATGACATTAAAGGTGAAGTGTTTTATGCAGATGTGCGGTCTGGCCCAGAGAGCATCTGTGCAGTGTAAAGACTCCTGATCTACAAGAACCTCACTCAGAGTTGGGGACAGAAAAAGTGTGGACCATTAACCACAGGAGAGTGGGTGCTTGAGGTAACAGGATGTATTTCAAACTTAAGTTGAAATATGTGAAAACATGCATGTTCCCCCACACTGACTTGGAGCAAATGTCTCTTAAATTTGTGTTTAACTAAGACAGCAGATTTTTACTTTTAGAAACTCACCTAAGAAAGGTTTATTTTTAGCAATTCTTTAGTCATTGTCAGTATCCACAAGATGGCAGCCTCTTCTCAAAGACTGGGGAAAACTGTCAAGTGGTTTTGAGTGAGAAATTTGTGGGGAAAAGGGGAGGAGAAGAGAGGTAATGGAGGAGGGGAGGGGTTTGATGATGAAAACAAAAGGTGGTGAAATGTGCTTTTTTCTCTACTTGGTGGAACTGTATCTTGATGTTTCCTGAAGAAGAAACATTAGAAATGGGAAACTAATTTGGGGGGTTTAAAATCTGAATCCTCAGTGAAGAAGGGAAGAGGGAGTGATGAAATCCTTGAACTTTTTGCTGGTGGTCCTGTGGCTTCAGTTTAACTGTGAGTTTGTACATTTGCTTTGTAAATAAATTGTGGTGTGTGAAGTTGTTTCTAGTTATTAGTCTAGGATAGTGGTAGAAACACCAATGTTTTAAGTCTTTACTTAAGGGTTGGGAGTCCCATGGACAAGTGTTAGCATTCTACAGTGTTAGCATCCTTATTCCCCAGTCCTGTTTGCCTGACCTTTGTATTTCTACACAGCGGTGAGCAGCCAGGAGAAGGTGCAGCAGAACCCAGAATCCCTCAGTGTCCCAGAGGGAGCCATGGCCTCTCTCAACTGCACTTCCAGTGATAGTGCCTCATACAACTTCTGGTGGTACAAACAGCATTCTGGGAAAGGCCTTGAGTTGGTGATGTCCATCTTCTCCAATGGTGACAAGGAAGAAGGCAGATTCACAGCTCACCTCAACAGAGCCAGCCTGCATGTTTCCCTGCACATCAGAGACTCCCAGCCCAGTGACTCTGCTGTCTACCTCTGTGCAGTGAGCACACAGTGATCCCCAGGCACCTGCATCCTGCACATAAACATGCTGTGCTCAGCGAGGTCTAACTAGAGCATGCTTGATTTTGAAAGTATTTACTTTATGAAAACACCTCATCCTGAACACATAGTGCCCTAAGCTTCATGTCTCCTATTCCTCCTTTTTTTTTTCATAACCCACTGAATCTAATTAGTGGTGTCATATGCTTATGTGTGTGGGATCATCCACTGACGCATGGGAACCTACAAGAGTTCACCTTCTTAAAAAAATGACTTTCCTCACCCACCATCTGTCAATTACCAATATCTCCTCAGTAAGAAAAGAGGGGTCTCAGGAGTCCTTTTCCTCTCTATATTTGAATTTGTAGCTGTTTTGCTTTTGTGCATGTCTGGTGCAGGAAACCACAGGTCCTGTGAGTTCATGTTGTGCAACAGCCTCGTCATGTCCAGAGGACATTTTGAAGCTCTCCTCCCCATCTTCGACTTTTTTTTTTCTACTTTTCTTCCAAGATGTTCCCTAGGCTTTGTTGTGATGAAAAGAGTAGAGATGTTTCCCCTGTGGCTCATCACTCACATTCTCCTGAGAGAATGTGCTTGAGAGAGAATTTTCTCTCCTGAGAAAATCAGCGCTTGAAGCACTCTTCCTATCGTTGGGATCCTACCTTGTTCCAACTCCTTCTTCTGTGGTATTTTCCTGGCCATGGAAGGTCCGATATAGATACTCCATTTAAGTTTGAGTTCTCAACACTTACTCTCATAACTCTGGGTAGTTATGCATCACTGAATTAAGTCACTGAATAGAAAGCTTCTTTGACCAAGGTTGAGAGCAACAATATTCCTATTGTTGGCTCTTGTTTGACATCAGAGTCATTTATTCCTTGCAGCTGGGAGACACACTTTTTCTCTTCCTTTGGATGATGTATCATCAATTGTGGTTCATAAATGGAGTCTCAGATATGGTCATATCTCTGTGAATTTCTTCAGAGATCCAGGTGTAAACACTGGCCCTACTTCTGTTCAGTGCATGCCAAAAAAATTCAAATTCACCCTGTTGAATTTTGTACAGATCCAATTCAGTTTTCTTTCTGCAGTCTCATGGTATTCTCTTGTCCCATGCAGCTATTTTTATTAGTGAAGAGAATAAAAAGCTTAACATATTTCACAACACTAGAGACACATGAAAGGCAGAAGAGTCAACAGCAGCTAGTGACTATTGCTGTCAGGCAGTCAAGGTCAGAATCCAAGAAAGTGCATGTCAGAGGTAGTACCTAAACATTACGTGACCATATGACCATATCCCAAGTTGGAACATGCATGGAGAATGATTACCCAGATGATTAAATAATCCCAACATCATTACATCGGCACATGTCCAGTCTCTTCTATAGCCTTTTGAGGACCTTAGACAAGGAGACTGACAGCTCTTTCCTTTCGAAATGGTGTTCTCTTGGAGGTTTCTCTCACTTTTCCTTAATTTCTCATGTTTTAATAAAGATTTCTTTACACACATACACACAAACACACAAACACACACACACACACACACACGAGAGCCCACATTTCTTCCTTACACTAACATGAGATCACAAACTCAGAGCCACTGTTCCAGGTTAAACTTTGGTGAATATGAGTGTCTGGCACTGGGTCTTTTG
>NW_026596122.1:0-24662 GCF_907164565.1 Psammomys obesus
AGGATAAACAGATATAATATAGGTAAATGGCCCTTAGTGTTGACAAAGAAGAATTTGCAAGTGAACACTATACAAGATGCACACTATCCTTCAAGGCCAGGATGACCTCTTTTAATGAATATTTCTGAGGTTGTCACCTTTACTTGGTTCACTCTCCAGCCTTATTGATAAAACCTGTGTCTAAAAGTATGTTATATGTTCTTTCTACTGTGAAGTCTACTCACGGTTGAAGCCAGTTCAATCTTCTTCTCCACCAGGATATTCTCTGGCTGGGTTGGTAGCAGTGTCCACACCCTTTTCTTCACCATCTTGTCTAGACAGACAGGTGCCTTTGGTATGCTTCAGTTTTCAGTTCTTGAGTGCTGAGTCTATGTTGAAGATAGAAACTATTCCTGGTGTGAAAGACACCCAAGCATTCAGCAAATACATAGCACTTCTTCTGTATCTCTTTTTAGTTTTTTTCAGCTTTCATGTCTTTGAATTCAGTCACAGTGTTTAAAACATCAAACAAACAATTAAGAAACACACAGTACATTTATGTTAAAAAAAAGCTTGTTTTTTGGTGCTGTCAGAACTCCCTCACCAGTGATTGTGGGCATCTTTGTCCAGCAACTTTCTGCTGTCCTTGCCACAGGCCTGTTTTCACCAAGCAGCCATCTGTGTCATTAGAAAGACTGTTAAGGCATCACAGTGCTGGTTGGTGCTACAATGTAGATATGCCAAAGAAAAGAATATATCCTTGTTTTCAGTGAAACTGTTAAAGTTTTTAATAGGTGCAGGAGAAAACCCAATGTGTGTGTGTGTGTGTGTGTGTGTGTGTGTGTGTGTGTTTCAGAACTATTTGTGATTTGAGGCATTTAGGGCATCATGGAATGTTTCTCCTACAGATAATGGATGTAGTTTATGTGGGGTAGATGTGTGGCTGAAAGGAGAGGAAAAAGAGAAAATAATAAAAAATATAACAAAGCAACAACTCCTCCCCTAAGCATGTTTAAGAATAACACGTTCGGAGAGATTTTTATTTTTTATTTTTTATTTTATTTTGGGAGAGAGTTCTAGGTGTTGACACCAACCCCAGTCATGTTATGTAACTAAAATGTCCTTCACTTTCAGATCTTTCCATTCTACCTTCTGAGAGCTGGAATTCAGGTATGTGCACCATGCCCACATTGTACCTGCTGGCAACCAATGCCAGGGTCTTGGAGGTGCAAAATCTACTGACTGAACATCCCCAGTTCTTTCTCTGAGACTGTGGAGAATGGACCTTTTTCTGCTGTTGGACTGTGATATTATTATTTTTTAATTGGGCCCGTGATGATCTCACATATATAACAAAATTCTTCCTGTGATATAACTTCCTTATATTCTTTTAACTTCTATTGTTAGAGAACAGAGGTTCTCTACATTAGGAAATGCTTTTTCATTCATTCTCTGCTTCCACTTCTATGCCTTGTTGATATCAACAAAGAAAGCTGAACTGATTTTAATATTTGTATTTTATCTATGAAATTACATATAAGGAAGATACTCAATGTTTATGTAGACTGGCGATGAGAGTAGTCGAATTGCTGCATTCTTGACTGTTTGTGTCCTGTCTAGGATGCAGAATATTTTCTACCTTTTCTCACTGTTCTGAAGACCAAAGCCTTTCCAGAGTAGATCATTCTACTAAATTTTAATTTCTTTTTACAGGTATAGTCTTACCTCTATTTAGTTAACCTGGTGTTTATTTTTTTAAGAATATAATGAAATTTTAATAAATTTATCTCTGTAAATGGTCTTATGTAAGTGGACACATACAAATGATTATAAGATTTAAAATTTAAGTGAATGGAGCATATATACTTCTTGGTTCATTTACTCACAACCTTAGCTGGCAATGGGATAGTATAATTCATTGTGTGTTTTCAATGCACTTTGTTAATATATGCAATAAACCCCAAATGATCTGGAACTGAAAAAACAGCTCAGTGATTAAGCATGCTTGATGTATTCATGCTAATCTTGCTCTCCATGCTAGGATTTTGTCTTCCTTAAGCTTGCACAGGTCTTGTGCAGACTGTCACAAAACTGCTCCTTCATAAGTTCAGCTGCCCTGATGCATCCAGAAGACACTGTTTCCTGTTGTCATCCACCATTCTGGTCCCAACACTGATTTTTCTTCTGCAATGATCCCTGAACCTTGGGAGGAGAGCATGTGGTAGATATGTGCCATGAGGGCTGACCATTCCACCCTCTTCTCTGCACGTTAGCTGACAGTGGGCACAGGGCTAAACATCAACCAGTGCAGTGAGTTTCTAACAAGGACTGAGAGCTCCATTCATCTATGTGGACATGATGCAAAGACATTAGGAGTTGGATTCGTACTATAACCATTCAGAAGACTACTATAGTCAGTTTTCCCATAGGGTATATGACATTATCAAAATTATCAACACACATTAATTGTACAAATTAGTGGGTTTGTTGTGAAATTTTAATGTATGCCTATGTGACAATTTCCTCCTATTCATCTTGTCTTCAGTCTCTTTTGTCCTCTCCTTTCCCTTTGTCCCCGTTCCACTTCCCTTACTCATTTGTCTAACTTCTACTTTCAAATAATATTTACTTTCTTTTTCTTTACTCTTTTTTTCCTTTTATTCTTGATAGTTCATTTGTTTTTACAAATGAGAACACATACATATTGTGTATGTCTACAGGTCTGCTTTATTTTGCTTAACATCGTGTCCTTCAATACTATCCACTTTCCAACAGATGGCAAGAGCTCATATTTCCTTGCAGCTGAATATGACTCTGTAGTTTCAGGTACAATATTCTCTCCATTCATTGGTTGGCAGGTGTCTACATCTTGCCAGTCATGAATGGTGCTATAATAAACATGCATGTGCAGGTGCCTCTCTCATGAAACGACCTCATTCTCCTGGATAAATGCCTGTAAGTGGTATTAGTTGGATCACTGAGCTTTCTTCCTTCCTTGCTTCTTTGCTTCCTTTCTGCTTTCTGTCTTTTCTTCCTCCCACTCTCTCTCTTCTTTTTTTCTATCAGAAAATCCACACTATTCTGGGTGTCTATATCAGTCCACATTTCTATCAGTGTGTGATGGAAGAATTATAATGAGGGGATTTCTGATTCTCATGACTCTATTTTCAGCAATACCAAATTTGAAATCAAAGGAGAAGTGCTTCCTCTGTGAGAAATAGCTTTAGTGAGTGTTTGTGAAGGGTGGAGCCAGCTGAAAGAACTGAGGTGCCTGTGAAGTTGGAGTCAGTGTTCTGTGGGAGAGAAAAGGCCACCTGAGTTCTCCCCAAGCTGCAGTCTAGGAGGAATGGACAAGGTCCTGAAAGTATTGTTTTTAGTCCTAGGCCTTCACCTAGCAGGTGAGTCATGGAGGAGAAACCTTAAGATGAGTGATTAATGTGGAGGCAGGAGGGAATTCGGGCACCAGATAAAGTCATCAATCTTGAAACCATCAACAGATAGTACTCCTTAGGAACCTAACACCATTTGCTGTTTCCCTGCACAGGGGTGAATGGCCAGCAGAAGGAAAGACGTGACCAGCAGCAGGTGAGACAAAGTCTCCAATGTCTGAGAGTCTGGGAAGGAGGGACCACAGTTCTGAACTGCACTTATGAGAACAGCTTATTTGACTACTTCCCATGGTACCGGCAGTTTCCTGGTGAAGGCCCTGTTCTCCTGATAGCCATACATTCAGTGTCCAATAAAAAGGAAGAAGGACGATTCACAGTCTTCTTCAGTAAAAGCGACAAGCAGCTCTCCTTGCACATCACAGACTCTCAGCCTGGAGACTCAGCCACCTACTTCTGTGCAGCAAGGGCACAGTGCTTCCCAGACACCTGCAGCCCAGACCCAAACCTGCTGCTGAGGCTCCAGCAAAGCCTTCAATGGGGCTGAGCCTGGAGGGTGTGCAGGAGTTCTTATTTGCAGGACCAGGTGACAGGGGGCACTGTGAATGTAAGGATTAGACTCACTCAGGGGAGAGGCAGACCAAGCTGAAGTCTCAGCATGCTTTTCTACATTCTCTGTTTCCTCCTAGAGAACAGCTGGAGTTTTAGATCCATTTCCTTAACTGGTTTAGAGGATTTTTTTTTCACTTTTTTATTTATTATTTATACAGTATTATGTCTGCATGTATGCCTGCAGACCAGAAGAGGGCACCAGCTTTTACTATAGATGGTTGTGAGCCACCATGTGGTTGCTGGGAATTGAACTCAGAAACTTTGCGAGGGCAGCAAGTGCTCTTCTCCTCTGAGCCATCTCCCCATCCCCTAGAGGATTTTTTTTTCCTCCTTTGTTATAGAAATAGTTCTCTGTAGGTTTAGTTTGTAGCAACTACAAATTATGAAGGCCCTGTTCCCTACACTCCTGTCAGTGAAGTTGTTCATGTGTGGTTGTTACAGCCCAGCGTCAGGAGACCTTGCCTTTGGCCTCTGGGATAGAAATCACATAGTCTTTTCTTCTACATTAATCTCCTTTGAGAACCACATCATTGGGAATGTATATGACCAATGAACTCTCCTACTTCCTCTTGTTTTGCCTCCTATGTCTTCATTTACCTTCAAGAAATTCAAGTATGTAAACCAGAAGGCCCTCACAAGGATGCGGGTGTGTTTAAAATAGATAAATGACATCAGTGGGGGAGGAAAGAATGCAAATTAAGCATATAATGAAAATACACAAATTTCACTAAGAAATTATTTTACATGTGTATTTCATAAATGAACAAAATATAAATATGAACATAAAGGCTTAGTCAATAGAAGCTGCTGCAGTATTTGTGGACATCACCAAAACACAGAATTAAAGATTCTTTCACTGCCTAATACTTGGCGAGGATTGCTCACTTAATGCTATATAAAAGCCAAAAAGATTTCCAATCGAGAAAAATTTAAAAACTTCGTTTTTATGCCACATTGTTAATGGCTTTGGAAGCTCTAACTTCTTTGGGATCCTAGACAGGAGTAATTTTTGAGACTAGGTTTTGTAGGCTAGCCTGAGCAACACATTGAAACTCTGTCTCAGAAAACCAAAGCCAACAAAAACAACATGGAAGACATTATACTTAAACATCTAAAGCCTACAAGTTCTTTTTCTCGTCTACAGTGAATAATTATTCAGTATGAAAAGGGGACAGTCATATAGGAAAATAAAGTCAATTGGCTCTTAGCAGTGGGAGATATATCTCATAATACCAATATATGAACTCCTCCTGGTTTTTAAGGTCTTCTATCCCTGTCAAGTTTTAAACTTGAGTCAAAACAAAACAAACAAACAAACAAACAAACAAAAACCCAGAATTTCTATCTGATTGAAATAAGCTTCATTGAATACTACAACTTAGAATGGAAGTAAGCAAAGAGTGAAGGCATATTTAAGGATGTGCAACAGAGAATTTGGAAACTCTGTGTACCTCAAGACACACCCTGAGCATCCTAGGAAATAAAAGGCTGGAAATAACTTCAAGAGTACTGAGGGAAGGTGAGGGCAAGTTGACTTAGAATAACCCAGTCGTCACCACTTGTGTGTCTTCATACAGTTATCAAGCAAATTCTGCTTTTAAAGATTGAAGTTTGACATAAATTTCGTCATCAGATGCATTTTCAGCATACAGTCAAGGAAAGTCTTCATTCCTTCAGGGTCTGAAGGCAAAAATGTTTATATTGGGCATTTCTCACATATCCACAGATTTGTAAGTGAAAGATCATTTAGAAAGGGGTTTTGTTTTCATGAAAACTATAACAACTGCAGAATAGCATCAAAAGTGGACATGCTTCATTGCCAGTGAATGACATTGCTAAACATCGGGACACAGAGTCTCTTCACTCTCTTTCTTCTCCTTCCCAGACTCCTGAGAAGACTGCCATAGAGTTGTGTCATCACAATAATCCTTTGTTGGGGTCAATGGCTCTCCAGGACCCAGAGACTTCAGACTCTCAAGTCTGTTTTGATTTCATTTGCCTGAGCTGCTGCTTTATGGATGTTGAAGTCCCAGTGGTCTGGGGTGGGGATTCTTGGTTTGTCTCTGAAAAGAGGCCAGGATGGATGTGATCATATTTCATTGTCAATCAAACCAGGGTCAGAATAGTTGGAAGTTGAGTGAATACAAGCAATACATTAAGAATTCTTGCTGTCTTCCCGTTCCTTCATCCTGTCCAGCAATTTCAGGTTCTTTTTCTTCATCTCACTTTCAAAAAACAAAAACAAAACACCCCAGACAACAAAAACTAAATACCCACAAAACAAAACCAAAAGTTCAATTTAATTAAAAAATGCCAAAACCAAACAAAACTCATGTAGCAGGAGTTAGAGAAGAGGAAAATACTGATTAAAAAATATTGTATTCACAAAAGTATTAATTTAACAGGTAGCAATTGCTACCTCTTTTGAAAGGCGAAATCTCTTTTCTTCAATATAGGGACAGCGTGTTTACCAACCATGACCTGACTAAGGTAATGCCATCCTGTCCTGACTCCATTTTGTTTCTGCTTAGACATTTCACAGTCACATCTGCTTTGGCAACATATTTGTTATTTCCTTCACCCTGACCTTGGTCCAGACATATTGACCAAAGTAAACAATATCTATAAAAACTAAACATGAATTAAAATAGTTTAAGAAGACAAAAGTTAAGGTTAAATGTCATATTGTGCCTGAAATAACTACTATGTACTGTCAAAACAAATGTTAAAAAGTTCCTATGACAATAAGGAAACTAAAGACTGAATGCTGGCTTATCCTGAGAAAGCCACTCAGGCCTTATCACAGATTGATTTATTGACTTTAATTTTTTAATTTATTGCTTTTATTTTGGTTAAAATAGAATTACATCATTTTTTACATATTATGTTAAATCCCTGAAACCCCTTCTGTGTCCTTTATCTCTAGTCTCTGCCATGTTCTCCAATAATAACTTCAAATCCATGGCCTCTTTTTCTATGATTACTGTTGTTTTACACAGATGCACACACACACACACACACACACACACAATTATGTACAGACAATCTTCTGAGTCTGTTTAGAGTTGGTTCTGTGCACATGATTTCAGTACTGACCACTTGCTATTGTATGATTAATCAGGGCTCTTCCCTGGGGATGACCATTTCTGTCTCTAAGCAGTACTTAGCTGTCTGTAGTTCCTTGTATAGGTACAGGGCCCCATGTCATTTCTGTTGTAAAAATTTTCCTTAAAACACACAAAAACATTACAGGAATATGTTTTTGTTTTTGTTAGGTGTGCAAATATGCGACTGGGTCATAGCAGAGGTGACTATGGTTTGCCTCATGCTAACAGGGGTGTGGTTCTTCCAGCTGCAGATAGTTTCTGTGAGTGTGTCAAGTTTGGAATTCTGGGAACTTTTCAGAGGATCTTTAAATGCTAGAGGCCCAAGTAGTGGATTTGCTGTTGCTGGGTGCTTGTTGGTTGGATCCTGTTTGTCAAGTAGCTGTATAAAAAAAGCAAGAAGAAGTTATGTATCCTGCTGGAGTAGATCAAATTTACCCAAGGAAACTTGACACTCCTAATAAGCAAGAAGTATTCTAATGATAACTTTGCCCACTTTCACCTTTAATAGTTTTTCTCTAAAGAAATGAAGAACATGGTGGTGAAGAGTAAAGGAGAGAAATAGAAACCCCAAATGTAGCAACGTCCAGGTACAATTTTTCTTGGCTAGTGGTATCACCATTGTTCAGTACTTGTTGTGCAGACATACTTTTGTGGTGTCAAGGTTATTGCTCCCCCATCATTTCTGGCAGAACTTCTTGCATCACACTTCCTGGTCTTCTTGTTCTTATAGTTTCTTCTTGCCTTGTTTTCTTCAATGTTTTTTGAGCCTTTGTTGTAGGAGTCTTTTTGTAGATGTATGTGTCTGGGGTGGTGAAAGTTCCATAATCAGTTGTTCTTTTTTTTTTTTTTTTCTGTGATGGTCTTCATCTGCTAACAAGAAAAACTTTCTTGAGAGGCATGAGAGGTAGTCTTCCAAGTCTTGGTCCAAAGTATATGGCATCCTCAATTGAGACTTGCTCTTGATCTCTGAGAGGAAACCAAAACACAATAGCAATAGTCAGCATTCTTCCAAGAGCCTCTTGGATTTCCTTGATTAACATATTGAAAAGAGGTTTCCCATGCCTGGCACATGGTTTCCTGTTAGATGATCCTTCTTTTGAGGGGGTATTGTTAGCCCAAGTGGAATAACTTCATTAAAAATATATATGAAATATAATTCCAGGTAAACATGGAGTAATAAATATCCTTAAGGGTATTTTAACCATCCTCACTGGCATTTGTCTTTTCTCTGTCTTCTTCTGTATTGACCTCCCTCCCAACTTCCAAATTAAGCCAAACATTATCCCCATTTTCCTCAATGCCTGATCTCTTTTTGTGGTTCTTTAAATCTAAGCATCATTCTTTAAAATGTTTTATTTTATTTATGTGTGTGTGTGTGTGTGTGTGTGTGTGTGTGTGTGTGTGATGGGTGGAAGCACACAGGTCTGCGTGAGTATACACAAACTTGTATACATACATCGTAGACACATCTGTGTGCATGTAAAGGCCAAAAGTTGGTGGTGTCAATTCACTCAAAGGTGGAGTTTCAGGTTTTTCAGAAAACGGAGCTTATTAAATGTGTCCTGGGACATGAACTTCAGTATTTACCATTAGCAACAAGTGCTTTGAATGGTTGAGCTATCTGTTCACCAACCTTAAGCTTTATCTTCACTGGAAAGCATTGTCTATCAATTAAATCACAGGAAAGACAAAGCAGTATTTAGAATTTGACCAACTGTCCATCTCAGCACTTAAACCCAGGAAAAACCCAGTGTACTCCAGAGCCATGTCTCAGAGGCTGTGGCTATGCAGCTTGCAGGGCATCCACTCGCTCTCTGGAGATCTAGAGCAGGGGCACAGCCCTGCCACCCTGTGCTGCCCAGGCTGCTGTGGTTCCCACAGTCTCCTGATAGACACAGAGAGAAGTCCAGGGCATGGGCTCTCAGCACTAAGCAGTGAAATGGGCAGAGGACTGTGACTCTGATCCCAGAAACTAGTCCTTGAAGTACATGTTGATCTGCTGTTTTTCCTCATAGAAAGAACTGGAGCTCTTTCAGAGACCTTGTTTGTATTTTCTTTTCTTATTGCCTTTTGGGTAATTTCCTTCATTGAGATAATGAGAGCAGATCAAGGATTAAGAGCTATATTCTAAATGGTGATATAGCTGTACATACAAAATCATTCAACCACAAACCCATGTGGTAACATGACTCTAATGCTTGCAGGTTATACGTATTTTGGACATATAATATGCTCAAGTCACAGGGAGACCTGCCATGCTTATCATGAGACTGGTTTCTAAATTAAAATACAGAAAGTTTACAAGTGAGATGTAATATGACAGTATAATGTTACAGAAACTTCTAGGACATGTAACAAGGAGATTTCTCTGTATAGAGAAAACAGAACACATGTTGTGAGTTCAACTTGATGGTAAACTTTTACAAGACAGTCAGTTATTTTAGCAGTGGGTTTAAAAATTATTGCAACTTCCCAACCAACTGTGTATGAATGTGTGTGTGTGTGTGTGTGTGTGTGCGTGTGTCTGTGTGTGTGTGAACCAGTGGTCATCAATGGTTATCTCTCTCTATTTTTGTCACATTTGTTTATTTATTTCTTTTTGTGGGAACTCTTAATTAAACTGAAGCTCATCAATGACTGACTAGTGAGACTCCAATATCCTCATGTCTGTGCTTCTCAGAGCCCTGACTGCAGGGGAGCCACAGCTTCTGGATTCCGGGACATGGGTCCTGGAGATCCACACAAAGGGACTCATGATGTACAGCAGTCAACCTACACACTGAACATCTTCTTAGGCCCTGAAGACTATTATTTTATTCCTGTTACAATTTGCCAGGGCATAAGCAAATGGGGATCTTCTGGAATGCTGATGGGACAGAATTTGGATAGACCCTGGCACTGAGCAAAGGAGGAAGACTCTTTCAGATACCAGTGTTTCAAAGGGAAATTCATGGGTCTAAGAGGACTTAATTATTTTTTTTATTAAGCTTAAATAGACAATTAGACCAATGGATGGAGAGAAGATAACAAGACAATTGTCTGCAAGTGAACTACACATCATACACGGCTCATGATGAATTTTACTTTGGTTCCCAAAATTATCTCCCTGAATAACACCCATGTGTGCAAAGCTACTTCCCCCTCAGCAGGGATGGATTTTGTCAATCTCCCTATCAGACAAGGATGCAAGTAGAGGCCTGTGGTGAGCTACACTTTCCTCTTCGTACATTTAGGTTGTAGCCTATGATCACACAAAACCACATTTCCTGCTTAAGGCATTGTAAGAAACACAGGAGGTCCACATGCTCACTGCCTGGCCCTCAGACACTGAACACTGAGGTGAGGCAAAGCAGACACGCTCATACAGAGGGACCTGTGACACATGCCTCCCTGCAGCCTGCTCTGTGTGTTGGTGGCCTTGGCCTTCTCTGGTATGGACATTTCATATGTAGCTGAGGATATTTTGTAGGAAGTATTGTCCCATGCAAATGGCCATTTACATTGACATGAGGGGAAAAATGGATTTGAGAAAAGTGAGCAGAAATGTCTTTAGTTAAGTTTGTCTTTGGATTTTAAGGGGCCTTTTTCCTACACTGCTTTGTGTACACTATCACAGGATAAGCTTTTTATTATTTCCTCTGGTTGTTCTGCAGGATTCAATGTGGCCCAGAAAGTCACTCAGGTCCAGACAACTACAAGCAGTCACTATGGAGAAGAAGTCACCCTGGACTGTTTATATGAGACAAGTTATTACTATTACAGTCTTTTTTGGTATAAGCAGCTTGTTACTGGAGAGATGATTTTCCTCATTAGGCAGCTTTCTTCTTCTTCTATTCAGAATGAGAGGAATGGCCGCTATTCTGTCACCTTGAAGAAATCAGCCAAGTCCATCAGCCTTGTTATTTCAGCCTCACAGCTAGAAGATTCTGGGATGTATTTCTGTGCACTCCAGGAGGTGACCCACAGTGTCTGAAGTGACAGCACAAGCTGAACAAAAACTGGGGCTCCTTAACCATTGCCTATCGCAGGAGCCCAGCTGGGAAGCACACCTGCACATGCTGAACAGGAAGTCTCACTGTGGATGCTTTCTCTGTGGTCTGCATCAGTAGTGTGTTTCTAAGTAAAACCTCAGTCTAGGCAATTCAGCTACAGTTATGATGAGTGGTTTTCTTTTAATACTTTGTCTTGAAAATATTTAGTTAAAAATAGATCACAGAGAAGATGTGTAGTGCTTCCTACAGTTGGGAATATTGCATCACAACAATTTAAATTGTTAGTTTCTCTTCATATTGGCAACAGCGCACACCTCAGAGGAGTTATCTGAAAGAGCAAAGAACATAATTTTCTTGTGAAGTTACACTCAGAGAAGCAGAGCCATCATGAGTAAAGTGTTCAGAGACATCTGATAAGAACTTCATATGTGAAATACTGGAGGTTCTTGGGTTATCCCCACAAATCTTTGTCTTTGTATCTGGTACTGAGCCTGAGGTACTGAGGTCAGCTAGAGCAGCAATTGGGAAGGACAGTTGCATGAGAGCAGCACATGGGTGTACTGAGATTTGTGAAAATACGGTGAGACCCAGAAGATAATTGATGTCTAGAAGGATGACCCACCACACCTCAATCTCTCTAGTTTGGGGGAAATTCAGAAGCCATCACATTTGCCAACAAGATACACACAGACTTGACCCAAGACAAACAGAAGCTATAGAAGTGAAAAGTAGAGGGTTAATGGTAAATGGAGCTGCTACTTCATTGACATCACATGTGCTTGGATCCTGAATCTGTAGAGCTATAATATAAATTATACAATATATAATATAAAAAAATCACCTATGCTTTAAATCTTCTAATGTTGCTTTTTCTATGTTCACCCCAAAACAAAATGAGACAGGGAAAGAAATTCCGAGAAATGTGTTTCTGAATGTGCATTTAAAGATTTTTTATAACATGAGTGTAAACTGTTTTGCCAGCATGTACAGGTGTGTACTCTGTGCATGTCTGGTTTTCCTGGAGGCTAGAAGGGGCATTAGATTCCCTGACATTGGAGTTATTGAAGGGAATGAGTTACTATGGAATGCCAGGAACTGAATCTGATTCTTCTGCAAATATAGCAAATAATTCTAAGTAGTGTGTCTAAGTTCCAGCCCCCATTTCAAGGAAATCTCTTTGAGTCACCACATAGAAGTCACAGAATAACTGTCTGGGTTAACAAACAGTGCCAACTATTTGTGTCTCCAGGAAGCATCTTTCATAAAGAAGAACATCTAAAACTGGTAGTCAGAGGTTAGAGATCAACATGCCAAGTAAATGAAAGCTGTAAACATGACACAGCAAGTCTCATATATAAAAGAGGGGATTTCTGACCAAAGCCAGACAGGAAGATGAAGAGAACAACTACATAAAAAATAGAGAGTAGACCCTGGAAATGTTAGTGCATGGCACTATGGCACTCCCAGTTCAATAAAATAAACACTAAATGACATGAAATGTCACATGAACCCCTAATCAGTAAGGATCTGAGACTGCATTGCCTCACTGTGATTTTAACAAACCCTCTACATAAAAAACCCAGCAAAAGAATCTTCAAAGTTACTAAGGACTTCTGCAAGTTCACCTCTCTGATTTTGGAAGGAGAATTCCAGGCAGGCAAGGCAAGGCTTGGGAAGTACTTAGAGAACTCACTAAATGCAAAAAACTGAAATCTATTAACAAATGTAAAATTCAGATTCTCTACTCTGAGGAAAAAAAAAAAAAAGCCTGGTGCTTCATTAAAAGCCAGAAAAGTCAGCATGGGAAACAAATTTTAAGGAAAGGTAAATATATATCACTAACATCCTATGAACTTCTTTGCAATTGTCCTTTTTAAAAGATCCTCAGTTGGATTCAATGGCATCTGCCTGTTGTCTATGCACGTGAGACAGAGGATTGCCAGTTTGAATTCACTCAATATAACAGCTACATTCTGCCTAAAACAAAACAACAACAAAATGTTGTACACTGGGAAGTTCACTGGCACCCTAAAAATATTTTTACATTGAAGAAAAAGCCTAAATGAACCCCATGTAGAAGAAAAGAAAGGTTTTACTGAGAAAAAGATGGTTGACTTACTTTTCGTTACTGTTAACATATATGAAAGACTATGTATTTCACAATCCAACTCAGACACGATAACCTTGTATGATGGCTCTTACTTTTCTCATTTTTGGTGTTCAGAATTGAGACACAGCTTTTTCTAACTCAATAGCATCTCTCTCTAACATTAGCCAGAATGTAGCACAAAAGCGGTACCTAATGTGTAGGGGTTTTTCTTCTGCTTTGTGTTTTGTTTCTTTGTTTTTGATGAGGAGTGGTAGCTTGGAGCAGGGTGGCTGATGACTCAGTAATGATAGGATTACTGGTTGCATCTGACCTAAGGGAATGAGAAAAGTATGCCAAGCCTAAATACACATGTCCCAAGGAGCAACTGATTAAAAAAAATCATTAACTCAGGTGTTAACAATGCTGAGTGTCTCAGCAAGGCTCTCTGCAGTCCCGTGCTGTGATATATAAGGATCCAGAGGGAAAGATTTTTCCAGAAGCACACAGGGCACATTTCCCCCTTCAGAGCCTGTGTCCCTTTCCTTTGCCCTGTCTGCCCATAGTGCTGTCCCATCACATCCCAGCAAGGTGATGCCCTGCACTTCCTGGGAGTCTTTACTCAAAGGCAACCACTGGGGAAGATGTGGTCTTAATCTTTCCATTTTCCTTCCCTGAAGATCAGGCTCTAGCATATACATTTCCAAGTGAGGAAAAGGAAAGTAGTTCATTACAAAATTATTATGTCTTAAATGCTTTATTGGTTTAAAAACAGAATCCTTTCAGAATGGGGATTGAGCATTTTAGTCAGGGTCCTCTCTCTTGATTAACTTCTTTAGATTTACAGATTTTAGGTTTATCCTATGTTATATGTCTATATGAGTGAGTATATACCATGTGTGTCTTTCTGCTTCTGGGACAGCTCACTCAGGATGATCCTTTCCAGGTCCTACCATTTACCTGCAAATTTCATGATTTCCTTATTTTTCTTTTCTTTTTTTTTTTATTTTATTTTTTTTTTATTTTATTTTTCTTTTTAGTTACATTTTGTTAACTCTGTGTCCCAGCTGTATCCCGCTCCCTCATTCCCTCCCCAACCCCACACTCCCTCCCTGGTCTCCTCCCTGCCCCTTTCCAAGTCCCCTGATAGGGGAGGACCTCCTCCCCTTTCATCTGACCCTGTTTTATCAGGTATCTTCAGGGCTGGCTGCAAAGTCCTCCTCTGTGGCCTAACAGACTGCTCCTCCCCTGGGGTGGGGGTCAAACAGCCTGCCCTTGAGATCCTATTAGAAATAGTCCGTGTTCCCCTTACTTTGGAAAACTACTTGGTTACTGAGCTACCACAGGCCACATCCGAGCAGAAGTTCTAGGTTATATCCATAGATGGTCCTTGGTTGAGTGTCAGTCTCAGAAAAGACCCTGTGCCCAGATATATTTGGTCCTTGTGGAGCTCCTATCCTTTCCATATCATACTAACTTCCCTTCTTTCATATGATTCCCTGCACTCTGCCGAGGGTTTGGTTATGAGTCTTAGTGTCTGCTTTGAAACACTGCTAGGTAGAGTCTTTCAGATGCCTTTTGTGATAGACTCCTGTCATAAGTTCAATGCACATCCCATTTGTCTTTCTAAATGAGGATTAATCACCTTCGCCTGTGTCCACTTTCTTGATTATCTTCTTTAGGTGTGTAGATTTCATTATGTTTATCATGTCTTGTAGGTCTATATAAGCGAGTATATACCAAGTTTGTCTTTCTCCTTCTGGGATACTTCACTCAGAATGATCTTTTCTAGATCCCACCACTTGCCTGCAAATTTCATGATTTCTTCCTTTTTGATTGCTGAGTAGTATTCCATTGTGTAAAAATACCACAGTTTCTGTATCCATTCCTCCGTTGATGGACATCTGGGTTGTTTCCAAGTTCTGGCTATTACAAATAAAGCTGCTATGAACATGGTTGAACAAATGTCCTTGTTGTGTACTTGAGCAAATTTTGGGTATATACCTAGGAGTGGTATAGCTGGGTCTTGAGGTAGCACTACTCCTAGTTGTCTGAGAAAGCGCCAGATTGACTTCCAGAGTGGTTGAACCAGTTTACATTCCCACCAGCAATGGAGGAGGGTTCCCTTTTCTCCACAACCTCTCCAGCATGTGCTATCACTTGAGTTTTTCATCTTGGCCATTCTGATGGGTGTAAGGTGATATCTCAGGGTCGTTTTGATTTGCATTTCCCTAATGGCTAATGAGGTTGAGCATTTCTTTAAGTGTTTCTCTGCCATTCGACGTTCCTCTTTCGAGAATTCTCTGTTTAGCTCTGTTCCCCATTTTTTAAGTAGATTACTTGGTTTGTTGCTTTTCTGCTTCTTTAGTTCTTTATATATACTTGATATTAGCCCTCTGTCAGATAAAGGGTTGGTGAAGATTCTTTCCCAATCTGTAGGCTGTCTATTTGTTTTGACGACAGTGTCTTTTGCTTTACAGAAGCTTTTCAGTTTCATGAGGTCCCATTTATTGATTGTTGCTCTTAGAGCCTGTGCTGTTGGTGTTCTGTTCAGGAAGTTGTCTCCTGTGCCAATGAATTCTAGGCTGTTTCCCACTTTTTTTTCCAAATGATTTAGAGTATCTGGTTTTATGTTGAGGTCCTTGATCCACTTGGATTTTAGTTTTGTGCAGGGTGATAGATATGGATCTATTTTCATTTTTCTGCATGTAGACATCCAGTTGGTCCAGCACCATTTGTTGAAGATGCTGTCTTTTTTCCATTGAATGGATTTGGCTTCTTTGTCAAATATTGAGAATTCATAGGTGTGTGGGTTTATTTCTGGGTCTTCTATGCGATTCCATTGATCCTCCTTTCTGTTTCTATGCCAATACCATGCAGTTTTTATTACTGTTGCCCTGTAGTACAGCTTGAGATCGGGAATGGGGATACCTCCAGATGATCTGTTGTTGTACAGGATCGTTTTGGAGATTCTGGGTTTTTTGTTTCTCCATATGAAGCTGAGAATCTTTTTTTCAAGGTCTGTAAAGAATTGAGTTGGTATTTTGATGGGAATTGCATTGAATCTGTAGATTGCTTTTGGCAGGATGGCCATTTTCACAATGTTAATCCTACCAATCCATGAGCACGGGAGATCTTTCCATCTTCTGAGATCTTCTTCAATTTCTTTCTTCAAAGACTTGAAGTTTTTCTCAAATAGGTCTTTCACTTGCTTGGTTAGAGTCACACCAAGGTACTTTATGTTGTTAGTGGCTATTGTGAAGGGTGTTGTTTCCCTAATTTCTTTCTCAGCCTTTTTGTCTTTGGTATACAAGAGGGCCTCTGATTTTTTTGAGTTGATTTTGTATCCTGCCACTTTGCTGAAGGTGTTTATCAGCTGAAGAAGTTCTCTGGTTGAATCTTTGGGGTCGCTCATGTATACTATCATATCATCTGCAAATAGTGACACTTTGACCTCTTCCTTTCCGATTTGTATCCCCTTGATCTCCTTTAGTTGTCTTATTGCTCTGGCTAGGACTTCAAGTACAATGTTAAAGAGATATGGAGAGAGTGGGCAGCCTTGTCTTGTCCCTGATTTCAGTGGGATTGATTTAAGTTTCTCTCCATTGAGTTTGATGTTGGCTATAGGCTTGCTGTATATTGCCTTTACTATCTTTAGGTATGTGCCTTGTATCCCTGATCTCTCCAAGACTTTAAACATAAATGGGTGCTGGACTTTGTCAAATGCTTTTTCAGCATCTAAGGAGATGATCATGTGGTTTTTCTCCTTCAGTTTGTTTATGTGGTGGATTACATTGATGGATTTCCGTATGTTGAACCACCCTTGCATTCCTGGGATGAAGCCTACTTGGTCATGGTGGATGATATCTTTGATGTGTTCTTGGATTCGGTTTGCAAGTATTTTATTGAGTATTTTTGTATCAATGTTCATAAGAGAGATAGGTCTGAAGTTCTCTTTTTTTGTTGGATCTTTGTGTGGTTTAGGTATCAAAGTGACTGTGGCTTCATAGAATGAGTTTGGTAGTGTTCCTTCTGTTTCTATTTTATGGAATAGTTTGTGGAGAATTGGTGTTAGTACTTCTTTGAAGGTCTTGTAGAATTCTGCGCTGAAGCCATCTGGTCCAGGGCTTTTTTTGGAGGGGAGACTGTTAATGACTGCTTCTATTTCCTTGGGAGATATAGGACTATTCAGTCTTTCTACCTGATCTTGACTTAATTTTGGTAGATGGAATCTGTCAAGAAAGTTATCCATTTCATTTAGATTTTCAAATTTTGTGCCATATAGGCTTTTGTAGTATGACCTAATAATCGTTTGGATTTCCTCAGTGTCTGTAGTTATGTCCCCATTTTCCTGTCTGATTTTGCTGATTTGTATGGTTTCTCTCTGCTTTTTAGTTAGTTTGGCTAAGGGTTTGTCTATCTTGTTGATTTTCTCAAAGAACCAGCTTTTTGTTTCATTGATTCTTTGGATAATTTTATTTGTTTCTAATTGATTGATTTCTGCCCTTAGTTTGATTATTTCCAGCCGTCTGCTCCTCTTGGGTGTATCTGCTTCTTTTTTTTCTAGGTTTTTCAGTTGGGCCATTAAGTTGTTTGTATGTGATGTTACAGATTTCTTCTTGTAGGCACTTAGTGCTATAAATTTTCCTCTGAGCACTGCTTTCAATGTGTCCCATAAATTTGGGTATGTTGTGCCTTCATTTTCATTGAATTCTAGAAAGTCTTTAATTTCTTTCTTTATTTCTTCCTTGACCCAGCTGTCATTGAGTAGTAAGTTGTTCAGTTTCCATGTGCGTGTCGGCTTTTTGTTGTTTCTGTTGTTGTTGATGTCCAGCTTTAGTCCATGGTGGTCAGATAGTATACAAGGGATTATTTCAATCCTTTTGTATCTGTTGAGGCTTGCTTTGTGACCAACTATATGGTCTATTTTGGAGAAGGTTCCATGCGGTGCTGAAAAGAAGGTGTACTCTTTTGAGTTTGGGTGAAAAGATCTGTAGACATCTATTAGGTCCATTTGATTTAGGGATTCTGTGAGTGCTTTCATTTCCCTATTTGGTGTCTGTCTGGTTGATCTGTCCCTTGATGAGAGTGGGGTGTTGAAGTCTCCCACTATTAAGGTATTAGGATCAATGTATGATTTAAGCTTTAATATTGTTTCATTTACGAATGTAGGTGCTCTTGTATTTGGGGCATAGATATTCAAAATTGTGATGTCCTCTTGTTGGATTTTTCCTTTGATGAGAATATAGTGGCCCTCCTTATCTTTTTTGATTAACTTGGGTTGAAAGTCTATTTTATTAGATATTAGGATGGCTACTCCAGCTTGTTTTCTGGAACCATTTGCTTGAAAAACATTTTTCCAGCCCTTTACTCTGAGGTAGTGTTTATCTTTGTTGCATAGGTGTGTTTCTTGGATGCAACAGAATGTTGGGTCCTGTTTCCGTAACCATTCTGTTAGCCTGTGTCTTTTTATTGGTGAGTTGAGTCCATTAATATTGATAGATAATATTGACCAATGCATGTTAGTTCCTTGTGTAATGGAGTCGATGATCTTACCTTGTTTCATTGCTTGTTTTCTTTTCATTTTTGTTGGGACATTATCTGTATGCCCTGTTTTCTTGGGTGAATTCGTTTTCGTTGGATTGGAGTTTTCCTTCTAGTATCTTCTGTAGGGTTGGTTTGCTGTATAGATATTGCGTAAATTTAGTTTTGTCATGGAATATTTTGTTTTCTCCATCTATGTTGATTGAAAGCTTTGCAGGGTATAGTAGTCTGGGTTGACATTTGTGATCTCTTAGAGTCTCCATGATGCTTGCCCAGGCCCTTCTGGCTTTCATAGTTTCTGGTGAGAAGTCTGGTGTGATTCTGATAGGTCTACCTTCATATGTTACTTGGCCTTTTTCCTTTGCTGCTTTTAGTATCTTTTCTTTGTTCTGTAGATTTAGTGTTTTGACTATGATGTGACGTGATGTGTTTCTTTTCTGGTCTAGTCTATTTGGTGTTCTGTAGGCCTCTTGTATATTTATGGACATCTCTTTCTTTAAGTTGGGAAAATTTTCTTCTATGATTTTCTTGAAAATATTTTCTGGACCTTGGAGCCTGGAGTCTTCTTTTTCATCAATTCCTATTATTCTTAGATTTTGTCTTTTCATAGCATCCTTGATTTCTTGGATATTTTGTGATTGGAACTTTTCTGATTTTACTTTTTCTTTGAGAGAAGTATCAATTTCTGCAAGTGTGTCTTCAGCTCCAGAGATTCTCTCTTCCATCTCTTGTATTCTGTTGGTGATGCTTACTTTTGTGGTTCCTGATCTTTTCTCCAAGTTCTCCAGCTCAAGAGTTTTCTCATTTTGTGTTTGCTTTATTGATTCTAATTCTGTTTTCATGCCTTGCACCATTTCTTTTATGTGTTTGAATTTGGATTCCTGTCTCTCTACGATGGACTCTATTTCTTTGTTCATTTCCTTTTTGTATGCCACTAATTTCTTCTCTACTTGTGCCTCTATTTGTTTGGCTATGTTTGCCTGTGTTTCTTTAAGGGTTTTGTCTATTTCTTCTTTCTTTACCTCCAATTGACTGGCCATCTCTTTGAAAGATTTGTTCATTTCCTCCTTATGAGCCTCAAATAATTGAGCAAGCATGGCTTTAAGGTCATTTTCCTGTGCTTCTGATGAATTGGAATATCCATCGATTTTGGGGTTTGCTGGTGAAGTCATGATGTCCTGATTTATGTTGGAAATGTTCTTTCGCCTACCCCTGGCCATTGGCTTATCTGAGACCTTCCCTGTTTGTTTTTGGATTCAGCCGATCAGACTGGTACTGTCTCTCTCTCGAGTCTGGAGAATTCTTCAGGAAGTTGAGAGAGGTCCCGTGTCCTTAGCGTATGCTGAGGACTAGCTGTACCTGTGGGAGGAAAGTACGCAGGCGCAGAGGCAAATGCAAGCGTGCGTGCGTGTGTGTGTATATGTGTGTGTGTGTGTGTGTGTAAGTGGGTGTGGGCGTGTGTCTCGAGGGACAGAGTGATGGCTAATGTTGAACCCTTGAGTGTGTGGGAGGGGCTCTGCAATGTATATGTCGCAGGCGCTAGTGATGATCGCAGCGCAATTTCTGGCATTAACTGCCTCAACTCCTCAATTAGACCCACAGAGCAGGAACTTCAATGTTCCAAGTGCCCCTCTGTTTCCCAAAGTGGGTATATGGGTGGGAGGGGGTTCGATGCCTGGCTTCTGTTTTAGAAGAAGCCAGGATCAGTGGAGCTGCAGATTCTCAAGGGTGCACTCACTTACAGGCAGGACACTTGGCAGAGATCGGCGTATCTGGGCTGTCTGCTCTCTGGTTTGGCCCTGCTTCTTTGATGTGCTCCGCCAGTTCCGTGCTGCTGTCACTGCCAGGTTATGAGGTCTTGCTGCAGCTGGAGATTTCAGGGTGGTCACGTCAGTGGGAATCGGGGTAACCAGCCTTTCTGTTCTCTGGTTTGGCCCTGGTTAGTCTTAAACTGGAGGGCTGATGTGCCCCGCCAGCTCAGTGCTGCTCCGCCGCCAGGTTAGAAAGTCCCGCTGTAACTGGAGACTGGGTTGCTAGTCCAGATGCTTTCTGGGAAGTCCTGGGGTCTCTTTACTGTGCTCTCCAAGCTTCGGAGGCCCAGCGCCTGGTGTGTCTAGCTTGTATGGCGTTTCTGTCTGGTTTTGGTGAGTATATAGCGTATTCTCTGTCACTGTGGGATTGGGCGGGCCGTACCGTCAGTGATAGCGATCCTGCGGAGCTAGTATGGCGTCTAGCAGACTCGGGCCCTGGGAGGATGGTGCAGCTGCCGTGCGTGAATCTGGGGCTCCGAGACACAGTACTGCTGGCCTTTGCCGATAAAGGACTTGGGGCTCAGCCTCAGTGGCTGCAGGCCCCAGGCAGTTAGGTCTGCGCTGAGAAAGGCGAGTCTGCTGTGCCGAGGAGGAGGGAGGTCTGGGGGAGGGGAGTGCCGAGAGATCAAAGGATCGTTTCTCACCTTCCCCAAACAAGTCCCTGGGTGACCCGAGACCAAGGTTTTCACCTCCGGCGATGTTCCCTGTTGTTTAGAAAGTCTCTCCGTTGTTTCCCTGGCTTCAGAAGTTCTTCCACTCATCAACTCAGAACTTTTTCTCTTCCACAGCTTGGAAACTGTGTGTGCTAGTCGCCATCTTGGCTCTGCCCCGCTATTTTCCGATTTCCTTATTTTTCATTGCAGAGTAATACTCCATTGTGTAGATGTACCACAATTTCTGCATCCATTCTTCAGTTGAGGAGCATCTGTGGTGTTTCCAGCTTCTGGTTATTACAAATAAAGCTACTACAAACATGGTTGGGAAAATGTCCTTATTGTGTACTTGAGACATCAGAAGAAGAAGAAAACAGGAAACAACCTAAGAACTTGCCACAGAGGGCCTCTGAAAGGCTCTGCCCTGCTGACTATCAAAACAGACACTGAGACTTATGGCCAAGTATTGGGCAGAGTGCATGGAATCTTATGTAAGAAGTGGGAAATAGTAAGATCTGGAGAGGACAGGAACCCCACAAGGAGAGCAACAGAACCAGAAAATTTGAACACAGGGATCTTCCCAGAGACTCATACTCCAACCAAGTACCATGCATGGAGATAACCTAGAACCCCTGCAAAGATGTAGCCCATGGCAGTTTAGTGTCCAAATGGGTTCCATAGTAATGGGAAGAGGGACAGCCTCTGACATAATCTGATTGTCCTGCTCTTTGATCACTTCCCCCTGAGTGGGGAGAGCCTTACCAGGCCACAGAGGATGACAATGCAGCCATTCCTGATGTGATCTGATAGACTAAGACCAGAAGGAAGGAGAGGCAGACCTCCCCTATCAGTGGACTTGGGGAGGGGCATGCGTGAAGAAGGGGGAGGGAGGGTGGGATGTGGAGTGGAGGAGGGAGGAGCTTATGGGTGGATAAAAAGTGAATAAAGTGTAATTAATAAAATGAAATTAAATTAAAAAAACAAAATGCAAATAAACTTCTGAAAGAGTTAGAGGAGGGATGGGCTGGATGGGAAAGCATAAGCAGACCCCGAGGTGGAGGCTTCTAAGTCCTAGAAGACACTTGTAGAAAGTGGCTGGAAGGTAAGGATGTGGGTGTCTAAACAAATGAACATAGGAATGAGGACCAAGAGGGCTACAAAAGACTCAGCTCAGAACCAGTTTACTGAACTCTCAGTCTTCGGGTATCTCCCATTCTCAAGGGATGAAGCTTTACTTCCTCCTCCTCTGAGGTGCATCTGTCTGTCCCTGACATCCAGTCCTATGTCTGTCCAGGGAAAGTACTCTGAAAACCCTAGATGACCATCAGTGTTACTGCTGCACCCTCTTCTCTGTGTCCTTCCTTCTGGCTCCCTGACTCCCTCATTGTGCCCTTTCTGGTTTTGTGTCACCTGTATTTTATTACTCTTAGTGTTTTCTGCTTCTTTCCCTTTTTATTTTCATTTTCTGCCTTTCCTTAAGATTTTTTATTCCCTCACTAATTGTCTTTTTATATTTTCATGGAGAATGACATTCCTCCACTTAGCTATGTATGTATAAGCATTAAAATCTGGGACCTCATGTGAGAGAAACATGAAATATTTGCATTTTGACACTGAAAATATAAAAAGGAAAAGAAAATAAAATTAAAACAAAAGTTTTTTTCCCCATTTTTTTATTTTTTTAAATTTTTTATTAATTACACTTTATTTATTTTGTATCCCCCCATAAGCCCCTCCCTCCTCCCCTCCCGATCCCACCCTCCCTCCCCTTTCTGCATGCATGCCACTCCCCAAGTCCACTGATAGGGGAGGTTCTCCTCTGTTTTCTGATCTTAGTCTATCAGTTCTCATCAAAATTGGCTGCCATCTCCTCTACTGTGGCCTGGTAAGGCTGCTCCTCCCCCCCTCAGGGGGAGGTGATCAAAGAGCAGGCCAATCAGATTATGTCAGAGGCAGTCCCTCTTCCCATTACTATGTAACCCACTTGGACACTGAACTGCCATGGGCTACATCTGTGCAGGAGTTCTAGGTTATCTCCACGAATAGTCCTTGGTTGGAGTATGAGTCTCTTTTGACTGAATCTCTAGCTAATTTCTACTTCAGTCTCTTGAAGTACTTTGAAATTTGAGCTGCGCTCTTTGCTGCCCTCTAGTGCTCATGAGTTGAATGTCTAGAAGGCTTGGCTGGTAGCAGCAGCTATCCTTACTGATCTGAAATCAGAACTTTGTGATAATCGTGGCAGGGGGCATTCAGGAAGATCACTGTGGTGTTTGATCTACAGATGTCAGATGTGACAGTGGTTCGTGAAAGAATGTCAAATATGATTCAGGGGTGTTCTGGGCTGGAGAACAGAAGACTGCCTAAGATACATGCCTCAGCCTTGTTGGCAAGGTGGAAATTTTTTTTTTCTAAGTGAAACTTGGGTCTATATTTTGCCCTTTTAGAACTGCAGAAACATCCTGAGATGTGAAAACGAGTCACTGATGGGAAGAAGCTTTAGTAGGGAACATGGCACAGTGAGCTCTGGCTGTCCTCCTCTCTGCCTTCCACCTTCCCATCATAAGACACAGTGTTCTCATTGGCAGTAAGACATGTGACAGACCACCGATGCCTGTGAGAAGCCATGAGAGCCGTCATTAGGACGCTCTGTTTGTAGACCTCAAAAGACTCCATGAGCTTTGTCGTGTGGGAGACACTGCAACCTCAGAGTGTGCATCTGGCCTTTATGGAGTACAGGAGAAGCAGACCCACTGTGTGAGGGAAGGTGCCGGATGAATTCCATATGTTTTCTTGTTTAGTACAAAGTGGACATGCCACAGTTCTTGAATATTCCCTCCTGGAGACTAGGACTTGGCTTGAAGCTCCAGATCTACCACTTACTTGCTGCGGGGAACTGGGCAGACTGCTGTGTAATATTTGAGCATCATTTTACTCATAACTGCAGTTGGTTATTGGAAATATCTGCTATAAAGTTCACTAGACAAAATGATGGCTGCCAGTGCTTAGTAAACCACACCAAAAGTGTAAAACATTATTTACAGAAAGAGAAATTTTGTGTGCGTGTGTGTGTGTGTACGTGTGTGTGTGTGTGTGTGTGTGTGTGTGTGTGTGTGGTGAATGAATACCTTGCCCAGTGCTACAACAAGCCTCTCACAGCAGGTTTTCTGTGCTGCTATTTAGAGCCTGCCGTCCTGTGCTTGCCTGCACCCCTTTAAATGATCTGTTCAGTAGAATTCTCACAAGGGAAGAGATTGAAGTCACTATGAAAATCTTATATTTTTTTACTCAATGTGCATAATAATGTGTTTCTTTATGACATTTCATCCAAAGGTATCATTGTTTGTTCATATCAAACTCATCACCATACCTTGTTTTATTTCTATTCCTGCCAATCTTCTCTTTCTCTAAGGATTCTCACTCTACATTCTCTCTCCATCTATATGTGTGTATGTATGTATGTATGTATGTATGTATGTATGTATGTATGTATGT
>NW_026596122.1:24672-27428 GCF_907164565.1 Psammomys obesus
TGTATGTATGTATGTATGTATGTATGTATGTATGTATGTATGTATGTATTTGCAGCCATGCAACCTAGCGATTCCATTTTATTTTGTCCATTTGGATACGTGTTCAGGACTGAGAAGGTGGGATTGGAAAATCTGTGTGGGAGCTTGTCCCTGGAGGAAGCAGATCTTTCCTCTGTCTCAGCTTTACAACCTGAACGTCTTCATGTAGGAGCTGAAGCATGTGGACTCTTCCTTACCCATGTTGGCATGCCAACTGATGCAATCATGATGTTAGTTTTGCTCAAGCAACCATATTTTTGAGATGCCTGATCATTTCTTTGTCATTTCTAGGGGATTGGGTGTAGCAGCAGGGATTCTATTCCTCTGGCTCTCACAATCTCTCTGCCACCTCCTATGTGACTTCCTTGAGTCTTAGGTGTTGGGGTTGCATTGCAGATATTTCGGTTGGATTTTGCACCGTAGAGACACTTATTCTTTGTATTTTGAGCTCTTGTGGATTTCTGGCCTGTGGGGGAGGGGGATGCTCATAGGTTTTTCTTTGGGGATTGTCTTGGCTGTTAACTGCTGCAGTGAGGTCCAGCTCACTCAGGGCCAGGCCATCTCTAGGCAGGTGGTCCTAAACTGTATAAGAGTGAGATGAGCGTAAACTGACTGCAAGCCAGATAGTCAGCACCATTCTCCTGTTCCCCTGCTGCATGTCTTTGGCTGCAAAGTGTATTGCTGGGACAGAGGTCATGCTGTATAGACCAGGAAGCAAGGCTCATTCAAGTTTCTGCACTGACCTCCCTCAGTGATAGACTGTGATCTGAAACTATAAGCTAAAATAATTTTTTCCTCTCTTCCTGTCATCTGCTCCTCTTTTGTGTGTCTGCTTCCTTCTCTTCTAGAGCTTTAGGTGTTCTTCTAAGCTACTAGTGTGTGATCTCTCCAATTTATGAAGCGGCTTAGTGTTATGAACTTTCCTCTTAGCACTGCTTTCATTGTGCCCCGTAAATGTTGGCATGTTGTGTGTTCATTTTTATTGAATACTAGAAAGTCTTTAATATCTTTCACTATCTATTTCCTGGCTCAGGGGTCACTGAGTAGGGAGTTATTCAGTTTTCATGAATTTTTAGGCTTTCCGGTGTTTCTGTTGTTGCTGAGTTCCAGTTTTAATCCATGGTGCTCTGAGAAGATGTAAGGGTTTATTTCAATCTTCTTATGTCTATTAAGACTCGCTTTGTGATCAAGTATATGGTCAGTTTTGGAGAAGGTTCCCTGAGGTGCTGAGAAGAAGGTATATTTTTTTGTGTTTGAATGAAATATTCTGTGGATATCTGTTAAGTCCATTTGATTCATGATATCTGTTAGTTTCTTTGTTTCTCCATTTAGTTTTGGTCTCAATGATCTGTCTATTGGAGAGCATGGGGTGTTGAATGCATGATTTAAGCTTTATTAAAACTTGATCCTTTAACTTCTTGATTCACAAACCATCAGTACTAAATTCCTAACCTTCCATTTCTTAATTGTCCCTAGAATGCACTGTGAATTCTAGAATATAAAATTTGGCATAACTTTAAACTTTTAAGTTTACTTAAATATTCAATGTCTCTTTAAAAGTCCAATATTTCAATTCTGGTCTCCTATATTGTATGTGTGTGTGTCCCAGTGGGGTGTATCTGTGTGTTTGAGGTATGTTGTGTTTGTGTCTGATTTTTGTGTGTAGGATGTGTGTGTGTGATGTGTATGTACAATATATAATACATTGTGTGATGTGTATGTATGTGTGTTGTATATATTCAGTGTGTCAGTGTGTGTATGTGAGTGTGTTGTGTGAGAGTGTGTAATTCATGTGTATGTTCATCTGTGTGAGTGAGGGTATTCGTGTGCTCTGGTGCATGTATGATGGTCAGAGAAACATATTCAGTGTGGTCACATTCTACCTTGTTTGAGAAGGGTTTCTTCTTCAGCAGTTTGCGGCCATCTGCCTTCCAGAGCTTCCTGGATGTTTATTCACCTCTCATCCTGCTCTAGACCCTCCTCAACCTTCCCAGTGCTGCTAACCTTATATACAGTTCCTCAAGTTGTGGTGACTGTCAACCATAAAATTATTTTCACTGATACTTTATAACTGTAATTTTACTACTAATATGAATTGTAATGTAAACATCTGATATTCCTTAGAAGACTCCTGTGATTTGGTCATTCAACCTCCAAAAGGGGTCTAAATGGGGTCATGACCCACGTGCTGAGAGCTGCTGCTGTAGAAGGAATAGCATTACAGACATGTGCTGCCATGTCCAGCCTTACGTGAGCTCTGGACATCTGAACTCTGACCTTCCTGTTGTGTGCTAAGTGCTGTTAAACACAAAGCCACCTCCTAGCTGAATTACTAATATTCTTGAATAAGAATAAGATTTTTTTTATTCATGTGAGTGTCTGACATTCTTCAACTAAGGGAGATGGAGTCTGTCAAAATAGAGAAGTGGAGAATCCTGCTATTTCCTACCAGCGCCAGAAAATCTGCACAGCTCCAAGAACCAGGCAATATGGTACCCTTGGATTTCACACTTGCTGGGCTCTACAAATTACCACAGTAAACTGAAAGCCAGCATGGATTGCTGATCTTGGTTTTGGATGTGCTTCCTTCAAAATGACTCTAACTCCTCCCATCTTCTGGAAGTACTTGTAAGTCTGACTTCATAGATGATCTTCATTCTAACACTGTGGATTTGAGTTTATTCTCCTTTATACTGTTGTTCTTTAAGTTATGGGGA
>NW_026596123.1:0-9163 GCF_907164565.1 Psammomys obesus
CATCAACAAGATAGACAAAGCTCTAGAGAAGCTAACAAAAAGGGAGAGAGATAGTATCCAAATAAACTAAATCAGATATGAAAAGGGAGTGTAACTCCAAAGAATCATTAGGTCTTATTTCAAAAGACTGTATTCCACAAGTTTGGAAAATCAAAAGGAAATGGAAGATTTTCCTGATATTTGTCATATCCCAACATTAAATCAAGATAAGGTAAGCAGGTTAAACAGTCCTATAACCTCTAAGAAAACAGAAGCTGTCATCAGAAGTCTCCCAACCAAAAAAATCCCAGAGCCAGATGGTTGTAGCATGGAATTCTACCAGACTTCCAAAGAAGACCTCATTCCAACACTCCTGAAACTGTTCCACAAAATATACCAGAAGGAATATTGCCAAATTCATTCTATGAGGCTACAGTCACTCTAATACCTTAAACCACACAAAGACCCAACAAAGAAAGAAAATTTCAGAGCCATTTCACTTATGGACTTAGGTGGAAAAGTACTCAATAAAATACTGGAAAACCAATCCAGGAACACATCAAATACATCATCCACCATGATCAAGTAAGCATCATCCCAGGAATGTGGGGATGGTTCAATATATTTAAATCCATCTCTGTAATTCACTGGAAGAAAAAAAATAAACATGTTTATCTCATTAGATGCAAAAAAATGCCTTTGATAAAATCAAGCACCACTTCATGATAAAAGTTCTGTAAAGATGAGGGCTACAAGGCCCATACATAGACATAATAAAGGTAATATACAACAAGCAGATAGCCAAAACCAAATTAAATGGGGAAAAATTCAAAGCAATTACACTAAAATCAGGGACAAGGCTGCACACTCTATATATCTTCAATGTAGTACTTCAAGTTATAGCTAGAACAATAGTACAACTAAAGGAGATCAGGGGGTCCAAATTGGAAAAGAAGAAGTAAAAGCATCCCTATTTACAGGAGATGTACTATTATATGTAAGTGACCCCAAAAATTCTACCAGAAAACTTACACAGCTGATAAAGCACTTCAGAAAAGTGGTTGCATTAAAATTAACTCAAAAAATCAGTAGTGGCCTGAATACAAATGAGAAATTGGCTGGTAAGAAAATTGGGGAAATAGCATCCTTCAGAACAGCCAGAAATAATATCTTTGTGGGACTCTCCCCAAGCATGAGAAAGACTTCTGTTACAGGAACTTCAAGTCTCTGAAAAAAGAAACTGAAAAGATATCAAAAGATGGAAAGAGCTCCCATGCTCAGGGCTCAGTAAAATTAACATAGTAAAAATGACCGTATTAGCAAAAGCAATCTATATATTTAATATAATTCCTATCCAAATAACAACACAATTCATCACAGACCTTGAAAGAACAATTCTCAATATTATATTGAACACACACACACACAAAAAAAAAAATAACCCAGCATTTCTGTGCAATAAAAGAATTTAGGCCACAGAGGAAGACAATGCAGTTAGTCTTGATGAGACCTGGTATGCTAGGGACAGAGGAAAGGGAAGAATGATGCCCCCATCAGTGGGCTTGAGGAGGGACATAAGAGGAGATGAGGGAGGGAGTGTGGGATTGTGAGGGGATAAGGGAGGGGCTACAGCTGGGATACAAAGTGAATAAACTGTAATTCATTTAAAAATAAATAAATTAACAAACCTCTCCCCCACACACAAAGAAACAGATTGTTTGATCAATGGAATTGAATTGAAGACCCAGAAATAAACCCAGGCACCTATGGACATTTGATTTTTTTATAAATAATTTCAAACCTCTAATGGAAAAAATGAAGAGAGCATCTTTAACAAATATCCGTGATCCAACTGATGACCACATGTAGAAAAATACCAATAGACCCATATTTATCAACCTACACAAAACTCAATTCAAAGTGGAGCAATGACCTTACCATAAAAAACAAACACTAAATCTATTGGAGTAGAAAATAGGGAAGATCCTTGAATTCATTGTCACAAGAGACAACTTCTTGAATTGAACACCAACAACTCAGGCAGTAAGATTCACAATTAATACATGGGACCTCCTGAAACTGAGAAGATTCTTTAAAGCAAAGGACCCTGTCAACATGACAAAATGACAGACTACAGATGGGAAAGAAATCTTCACCAACCATGCATCAGAGGGCTAATTTCCAAAATATATAAAGAATTCAAAAAATTAGACTCCAACAACCCAAATAGTCCAATTTAATAAATGCATTATGGAACTAAGCAGACTTCTCAACAGAGGAATCTCAGATGACAGAGAAGCACTTGAGAAAACACTAATGTTATTAGTCTGCAGGAAAACTCAAATCAAAATAACTCTGTGATTCCATCTTACACCTATCAAAAAGGCTAAGATCAAAAACTTATTTGACAACACATACTGGCAAGGATGTGGAGAAAAATAGCCCTCCTCCATTTTTCATGGGAGTATAAATTTTGGACCACTATTTTGGAAATCAATCTGGTGCTTTCTCAGAAAATTGGAAACAGTTCTACCTCAAGAACCATCTATAACCCTCCTGGACATACAACAAAGAAACTTCATCATATAAGGTCATTTGCTCAACTATGTACATTAAGCTTTATTTATAATAGAAAGAATCTGGGAATAACCTAGGTATCCCTCTACCAAAGAATGGGTAAAGAAAATATGGCACACTTATACAATGGAATACTACTCAGCTATTAAAACCAAATAAATCATGAAATTTGTAGGCAATTGGATGGAAAGAAGAATGATCATCCTGAGTGAGGTAACCCATGGCCAGAAAGACACATATGGTATGTATTCCCTTATAAGTGGATATTAGTCATATATCACAGGATAACTACACTACTAATCATGGACCCCAAGAAACTAAGTAATAAGAAGGGTTCAAGGTAGGCCCTTCTTAAATATCACTCCGATGGGGAAATTAAATATACAGTGGAAGAGAAAGTAGAGAGAGAACTGGACATGAGAGGTTGTGTGGATTGAGATGAAGGAGAGCAGATATGAGGAGAGTTGAGAGGTAAGGTTTAAGGGCCTGGAGTGAAAGAGTGAAAGAAGGTTGAGGGAATCACTGAGACAAACTGTAGACATGGGACAGGCTATAGTACAGGGAGGATATGGGGATGTCCCTAGTTGATCTTGCCAGCAGTGGGAGAAAGGAGTGTGTAGAAAGCCTCCTTCTAGCCAGGAAGGACCTATAGTAGTGGGAGGGGAACACCAATACACCTAGAAAACTTTCCAACCAAAATGTACCCTAAACTACATGATGGACAGAGATAAAGATACAGTAGAGTCTTGTGGAACGAACAATCAACACCTGTCCCAACCTGTCACCCAGCCTGTGGGAGAAAACCAATCCTTGACACCATTAATGATACTCTATGTTTACTGACAGGACCCTGACTTAACCTTTCACCCTCAGCAGTTAATCGAATCACATGCTGATGCTCACAGCCAAACATCAGGCAGAGCTTGAAGAGTTGTAATGCCAGGTTCACAGGACCCTCAGAGACCACCAGGAGGAGACTAGACGCAATAGCAAGAGAGCTTTATTATGAGAGTGATTGAACTCAGGACTCAAGTCTCTCTGAAGTAGCAGTAGAGAAGTGGGACCCTGAGCTCTTAGTGAACAGGATTTTTAAAGGGTAAGTGAGAAGGGGGTTTCCATGCCAGCAAGTGGGGGGAGGGGCACAAGCCTTGGTATTACAGAATTGGGTGAAGTTTAACAGGGCAGGGTGACCTTTTCTGAGGTGCACAATCACAATGGCTAAGGCATATAATCACAATGGCTATTTTTCTAAAGCACATCTGAAACATTGGGGGGAATTTTCCCATCCGATTCTGAACTGATTCCCATTGATTATTGCCAGGGAGTTTGTCTCTATTTTCTATGAAGCATTTATTCTGTTATATTTCCTGGAGGCTGTTGCTAGGGGAGTTAACTTTATTTTCTGCCAGGTGTACATTCTGTGATATTTCTTGGTACCTGAATTCAGTTCCCAGTCAAGATCTGTATTTCAAAATGGAATTATATTCAGACTAACTTAAAGTCTTCATAGTCTTGTGGAAGAGTGGTTGGGAAGGATAGAAGGAGCCAGAGTGGACTAGAATTTTGCAAGAATACAGAGTAAACTGACCTAGATCCATGGGGGTTTTATACATGGAGTGGAACTAGGCCCCATACACGTATGTAACTGATGGGCAGTTTGATCATCATGTGGTTTCCTTAGTAATGTGAGCAGGTGCTCACTTTATGACATGGACTCTGTTGCATGTTTCCAATCGCATCACCCTAACCGGGCTGTAGTTGATGATAAGCAGTAGTTGATGATAAGCTCAGGCTTGATGATGCAACTTGATGTGCTGCAGCGGGTTAGTGGTAGGGTGGGTTTTTTTCTAAGTAAAAGAGAAGGGAAATATGGTGAAGAGGGTGGGAAGGAGGTTCTGAGAGGAGAGGAAAGAGGTAGCTAAGATCAAATTGTAAATATATAAATTAAAAAATGTAGACTTTTTAGAGTAAAATTTGAGCAAAAATGTAAACAACAGGGTGTCTGTGGGTTTATATGTATTAAAATATGTATGTTTTTTTACCACACAATGAATATATGTGTGTATTTTTAGTTAAGTGGATAGGTATATATGTAGATATAGGGAGTACATTGATGTGATAATATTAGTAAGAGTTTATGTAAATCTCCACATTGATAAAAAATGTATATTAACTATGTAAAACCTTTTTTGTATCTATTGTACTTCAGGAAACTGAAAAAACAGCCATTGTCTGCCTTATTTCTCCTTGAGAGTTTTCTTTTTTGTGTGTGTGACATTTGCCATTTAACCTTGATATGAACACAATGTGAGTCAAAATTAAATCCAAATGATCTGTGATTCAACTAAAGTTTTTAAAACTTTTGTGTTTAATTTAGATTAATTTGTTTCATTTTGTTTTTGTATGAGTGTTCTTCCTGCACTCATGTATGTACAGTAAACTTGTGTCTCTTGCTTGGGAAGGACAGAAGAAGGTGCTGGATCCACCAGAAGTGCAGTTACAAACATTTGTAAGCTTTTATCTTGGTATCAGGAACTGAATCTGAGTTTCTCAAAAGCATCAAGTACAACTAACCACTGAGCCATCCCTTGTCCCTAGAAGTATGTTATTTTTATTTTTGTTTATTCCCTACATGCATGTATGGAATAAACATGTACAGGTACATGTCTGATATCTGCAGAGTGCAAAATAGTATGCTGGGTTCCTTGGGACTGGAGATTAAGACAGTTCTGAGCAACCATGTATGTGCCAACAACCACATTTGGGTTCTCTGCATGGGCAGCAAGTGCCTGTAATTGCTGACTCATCTTCCAGCATGATTTAATTACATATAATAGTTAATGCAATGGGTTAACACTTCAACTACCAAAATTCAATGCTGTTTTACTCAATTAAGAGCTCTTGCTATAAAGAACTTTCATTTAGGTACTCAGTTTTCTGTACACAGAGCATAATAACTTAAATAATAGCACATCTCTAGAAATCCATGTTAACAAATTGTGTCACTGTCTATGTCAAATATTGTTTTACATGATACTCAAAATGACATACATACTACATATTCAGAATTCATTTTTATTTATTTTTGAATTAATTTAAAGTTCAATTGAAGTTCAACAATCTTCTTTGTGGCATCCTATTTGAATGTGACCATCAAGGCTCATATGTTTAAACAAATCCTATGTTTATGTCTTGTCGCTTTAAAACCCAAACACATCCATTTATCACTAATGCATGGAGATATTGCCTAGGCTCATGAGCACTGTCTGTGTTCAGATATTTAAGAACATTTAAAAGTCTTGGTTTTACTTTCCTTTTATGTAATTAAAAATAAGTAAGTTTTAATAGCAATTAATTTTCATTTACTATGTCTCTAGGACAGGTTATTCATTTTTTAATTTATTTTTTATTGTTTATTATTATTAGTTACAGTTTATTAATTCTGTATCCCGCTCCCTTATTCCCTCCCAATCCCACCCTCCCTCCCTCAGCTTCTTCCTGCCCCTTTCCAAGTCCACGGATTGGGGAGAACCTCCTCCCCTTTCGTCTGGCCCTGTTTTATCAGGTATCTTCAGGACTGGCTGCGAAGTCCTCCTCTGTGGCCTAGCAGGATTGATCCTCCCTTGGGGGTGGGGAGGTCATTTTTTATGGTCTTGTGTCATTACATATACATTGCATTTTATGTGAAATACCAGCTTCGATTATGTTCATTATGTCCAAATATTGCAATGGATGTATTCCATGAAAACCTAAATTTTGATTATTTAACTTGTTATATTTTGACATTATTAATTTTATATATTTCAGAATTTTATATCACACTAGGAAACATTTGTTGAAAGGCATTCAAATTTAATGTCTTCAAATCAGTCTCTTCAGTCCCAAAATCATGTCAGATAATCAGCCACATATGGATACACTGTGACAAGACGGTTTTGAAATTTAACATATACTTTTAATTATTAGATGAAAATGTTTTCTTGGCATGACCACAGTAAATTACTTACCAATAATGTAAGATCCTTGTGCTTCCCTTCCTTATAAGTTAGGCTTACCTGCCATGGTAGAATTTCATCCTTGTTTCTGTCTCCTTTATGTCCCATTTCAGTTTTGGTCAACAGCATTTTATGGAGGGCATGAGACACTGCATACACTGCATTCCATATGGAATAGCTGGGCTCAGAAATGATCATCACATCATTTATTTCATCCTCAGTCTTTAGGGAAATATTCGCTGGACAGGGTTTATAATTTCCACATAGAAAACCAAGAGGTGAACAATCAAAATTATCAACCCAGAATTTAGAGAAGTAAAAATCTCCTGGGTACTGGGAAGGTGTAAGTGCCTCAAGAAAGTGCTTGAAGCCAGGGATAGTTCTCCTCTTTGAAAATGAGAAGCTTCCTCTGAAAACATATATCCAAAAATTCCTGTCATTGTACATAGACTCTAAGTACGTCAGGTGTTGCTTTGCCATGATCCACACCTTCTTTGTTAAAGTCATATTAATGTTTATGAAGTAGTACAGCAAGTCATCTATATTACCATAGAATAAAATCACATTTACCTGTATATGTTGGTTTAAGTTCAGTAAACCATAAACATATGTTACAACAAAATTCCAATTAACTGGCAGTTCTTCTGTAAAAGCCACACAGATATCTTCTGATATCATCTCTACTTTCAGGTCAGAGAGAAACTTTCTCCCTCTCTGATCATCAGACGCAATGAGCCCAACCCACTTCCAGTCAAAGTGTAGCAATAAAGAGATCAACCCTTGGGTTAGAGCTCTGTCTTTAGGAGACATCTGATAAAGTGTTGGGAAGGTATCTTTGTTACTTAGCAGGGAATCAAAGGGTCCATATGTGACCTAAAGAAGCAAAGGAAAAAAAGGAGATTTCTGAGTTTTGGGTATCTGGAATCATCATGCTGAGATAGGAAACGAGTTCATTCTTCATATATGATGGTCAAGGGACTGAATATTTGTGAGGAGGATGTCTTCTGTGAGATTAGCTTGTCTCTCTGATCATGTGATGGAATATGGTCTTTTTCAAATACTGTTGGCTCAAAAGTTACTGAGGCATCTGAAGTAAACAATATTCTGTTCACTGTCTTTGAAAGGCATGATAGAGCTCTCTTTTTGCTATAACAATGAAATAGAGTATCTGATGTAGAAAAAGACTGCAGAAAGCATTAACAGGTACTTTCTAGTCACATAACATCATATTTCCCAGAACCTTCCACTTTATGAAAGCAGACATGGAAAGAGACTAACAAAGTTTTTAGAGATTCAGTTTCCTACATTAAAATGGTGCAAGTTATGAAGATCTGAACTCACATTGCCAGGGGTTGTTGTATCATCACTTTCTAATGATAGATTTGACTAGACAAAACACTGAGACAGATGTAAATTATTCTGTTTAATTTTTTTGTTACATTAGGTTAAAATACATTTATGATTTGTTTAACTGGGTGATAAAAATGAGAGTTACACTGTGGGTTTCATAATCTCAGTTATTGCTGACCCTTGTATTCACACAATGTTTTGTCTGTTTGTAGTAATGCCTGCTGATGGATGCTTTTCTTCCATGAAGCCTGGAAAGAGCCACTTGTGGCGATCTCTCTAGGTGGTTGGGCTCTGTGGGTACTATTCTACTATCCTCAATGAAATCACTAATTTCTTGAAAGATTTTCATTGGTGGTGGCCTTGAAGATTGTTCCAAATTTACTTACATGTCCTGGACTTTCTTTTTCCATATGTAATATAGTGACATTTGTAGGAATTATGAGATGTTTGTATCCTTTCTTAGGCAGTTAAGTATGTGTGGTGCAGACTTTGACTTATGATCCAATGTAGACTGTTCAAGACAGTACATCTTTCAGTATTTGGAGATAGAATCATGGATACTACTAAGTGATATTCTATGTAATTCTCAGAATTTACTGTCAATGCTTTTTAAATTTCTTTATTTTTTATTTTTATATTAATTGCAATTTATTTATTTTTCTATCCCAGCTGTAGCTTCGTCCTTCAATCCCTTCCAATCTCAGCCTCCTTACTTCATCTCCTCCCATGCCCTTCTACAAGTCCACTGATAGGGGAGGTCCTCCTCCTCTATCTGACCCTAACCTATCAGGTTCCATCAGGAATGACTGCATTGTCTTCCTCTGTGGCCTGGTAAGGCTGCTCCCCCATCTGGGGAATGTGATCAAAGAGCCAGCCACTGAGTTCATGTCAGAGATAGTCACTCTTCCCCTTCCTAGGGAAACCCCTTGGATACTGGGCTTCCATTCTCCATGAAGAGAACAACAGAATCAAGAGATCTGGGCCCAGGGATCTTTTCTGAGACTGTTCATGTGTACAGTAAACATAAACCACTTCTCTGGGTTTTTTTTGTTTGTATTTTGTTTTTGTTTTTTGTTTGTATGTTTGTTTGTTTGTTTTGGTCAGGTTTGACATGTGATTGTGCAAATATATATATATATATATATATATATATACTTTCCTGACTTACTTGTGGGACTTTGTAGAGCTCTGAAAGTGTTCCAATTGCAGCAGAAAATTCTGGCCTGGTTCCTGAAATGATTCCTAGGGCTCTATGTTCTGTT
>NW_026596124.1:0-4327 GCF_907164565.1 Psammomys obesus
AAGGACAATTCCAGGTTCATAAGGAATAACAAAACCCAGGACAGCTAAAGGATTCCAGAACAAGGAAAGATGCACACGGCATCCTTATAAAAACAGACTCCTTGATCACGGAATCAAGTTCAGGAGACACATAGAATTCCACCCACAGACAAACATCTGACGTTTGATGAGAAATCCAGAAATAAACATGTTAAATGTCAAGGGAAGAACGTGGGGAAGATACTGGAGAAACCAGGTTTCTCTGAGTCTGGCTTCCTACCAAGCCTGTTTCTACATTCCGGCTCCTGCTGCAAATGTTCTAAGGAAATGCAGCCCCGATAGAGAACTTGTTCAGATGCCACCACCAGGTTCCTGGCGAGGCTAGAAGAGACCAGATGCACTGCTGGGCGCATCTGGCTGCTGGTTCCCACCCAGCCGCGGGAAGGACAAACCACACCAGCTCCCACTGTTCGGCCACTGCTCCACCACGTTGGTGGCTGCGGCCACAAACTCACCACGTCGAGACTTAGGAACTCGCCTGAATTACACTCACGGGACAGGAAAGGTGGCTCAGACCACACATCTCAGCAACCATTCAAACCTGCTCCACAACAAACCTGAACCAGCCGCCAAGGCACAGAGACTGGAAGAACCCGCCTCCTCCTCTGACTGTCCCTCAGGGTTAGAGTGTACTCAAGGGACCAGGCACAGTGGTTCCTGCCCCAGGCTTCATTCCAGGGCCAGACCTTTTGCAGGTCTGCAGAGGTGTGCATTTCAGTAGCCCTTGTGCTTGTCCTCCAAAAGCATTCCCTTCTGCTTCCAGCACTCAGTAAGCCCCTCCTCTCCCTCCTCCTGGAATCTAGTGGAGGGCTTGCAGAGCTTGCAATCAACTTGAGGTGGAGTGAACAATCGGTCCCACGGGTGGATAGACGCAAAGTATGCATGAGAGAGAACGTCTCCTGTGTGCATAGAAGTGATACCTCAGAGAAAAGTGTGTCAGATCCCCTGGATCTGTAGCTGTAGGTAGCTGACTGGCACCTAACTTGGTTGCTGGGATCTAATCATAGGTCATCCCCAAGAAGAGTATTGCTGAGACACCTGGGCAGCCTCAGAACCATTTCTATCCAAGAAACAAAATCTTTCACATATTAACCCAAAGTAAAAGAACTAAATAAATGGTGTGATAGTCCATGACCCTTGTGAATATGAAAAATCAGTATTATGATGTTAGCAGGTTTAATATACAGCATAAATTCCACACACTGAAGAAATACTCCCAACAATTTCTAAAAGAAAAAAATTATTCTAGAGCTATATTGAATGTAGAAAAACTCAGAATACTCAATATGACTGTGAGTACATAGTCCACAACAGAAAAAAAATATCTCTATACTTAGCACAAAGCTACAACAATCCATAAAGAAAGAAAGTGAAGACGATATCAGGAGATGGAAAGATCTCTCACACTCACGGATTGGTAGGAATAACATAGTGAAAATGTCCCCCTTTAAATAGCAATCTACAGATTCAATGTAATTCCCATCAAAATAGCAACAGAATTCTTTACAGACCTGGAAAGAACAATTCTCAATTTCATATGGGAAAACAAAAAAAAAAAATCCAGAATCGCTAAAACAATCCTGTACAGCAACACATCATCTGGAGGTATCTCCATCCCTGATCTCAAGCTATACTACAGAGCAATAGTAATAAAAACTGCAGAGTACCCACATAGAAACAGAATGGTGGATCAATCGAATCGAATAGAACACCCAGAAATAAATCCACACACCTACAGATACTTGATTTTTTTTACAAAGAAGCCAAACCCATACAATGGAAAAAAGACAGCATCTTCAACAAATGGTGCTGGCCTAACTGGATGTCTACGTGTAGAAAAATTCAAATAGATCCATAGTTATCACCCTGAACAAAACTAAAGTCCAAGTGGATCAAAGACCTCCACATAAAACCAGACACACTGAGTCTGTTAGAAGAAAAATTAGGCAAGAGCCTTGAAATCATTGGCACATAAACTCACTTCTTGAACAGAACAACAACAGGACAGGGGATAAGATCAACAATCAATAAATGGGACCTCATGAAACTCAAAAGCTTCATCATGATGACACTGTTACCAGATAAAACGACAGTCTACAGATTGGGAAAGGATCTTCACCAACCCTATATCTGACAGAGGGCTAATACCCACAATATATAAAGATCTCAAGAAGGTAAAAAGCAACAATTCAAGTGATCCAATTAAAAAATGGGCACAGACCTAAACAGAGAATTCTCTGTAGAGGAATAGCAAATGGCAAAAACACTGAAAGAAATACTCTACGTTCTTACTCATCAGGGAAATGCAAATCAAAATGACCCTGAGACTTTACCTTACACCCTTCAGAATGGCTAAGATCAAAAACTTAAGTGACAGCATATGCTGGAGAGGATGTGGAGAAAGCACAACCCTCCTCCATTGCTGGTGGGAATGTAAACTGGTACAACCACTTTGGAAATCAGTCTGGCACTCTCTCAGACAAGTAGGAATAGTGCTACCTCAAGATCCAGTTATACCACTCCTTTCTACTATTTAAGAAATACGAATACACAACATATCCAAACTTATGTGACACAATGAAACTGGTGAACTACATGCATAGTAAAAAAGAGAGATCTTTTTCTAGAGAGCTCTAGAACAAAGTGAAGTAAAAACACATAAAGCAATAGACAGCAAGAAGAAAACGAATTGAAGGCTGAAATCAATTAAATAGAAACCAGAAAATTAAACAAGGAATCAATGAAAAACAGCCTTGGTTCTTTCAGAGAAGCAACAATATTGAGGCACAACTATCCAAACTAATTAAAAGACAGAGAGAAAATGTACACATTAAGAGAATCAAATGAAAAGTGAACAACACAAAAATTAGGAAATCCTGAGAATCACAAGGACATGCTTTTCAAATTTTACTAGACAAAATCTGAAAATCTGAAAAAAAAACCTATTATTTTCACAATATGTGCAACTTACGAAAATCAAACCGAGATAATACAGAAAATTTAAATAGACCTATAACCCCTACTGAAATACAAGAACTCATTACTAGAGTTAAAACCTAAAAAGCTAGGACTTAATGGTTTTAGTGCAGAAGTCAACCAGACTTTCAAAGAAGACATAACATCATTAATGTTCAAAATGTTCTACAAAATACAAACAAAAGGAGTATTACCCAAATGAATGTATAAAGCCACAGTTACCCTGATACCAAATGAATATATGAAGCCACAGTTACCCTGATACCAAAAGCAGCAAAGATTAAAGAAAGAAAACATATAACAAAATAATCAACGCCAAAACAGTCAATAAAATACTTGCAAACTGAATCCAAGCACATATCAAAAAGATCACCCACACAGTGATCAAATAGAATTCTTCTCAGACATGCAAGAAGGTACAAAATACAGAAAGAAAATCAGGAAATGTAATCCACCACAAAAATAAACTGACAGGAAAACAATAAACAAACAAACACACAATCATCTCATTAGACACTGAAAAAGCCTTTGACAAACTCCTACACCACTGCCTCATAAAAGTCTTGGAGAGTGGAGGGAAAAAAAGCAATAAACCTAAACATAATAAAAAAAATTATAGCAAGCCTACAGCCAACATCAAACTAAATGGAGAGAAACTCAAAGCAATTCCACTACAATCAAGAACAAGACAAGGCTGTCCACCATCACCATATCATATTCAATATTCTGCTTGAAATTCTAGCTAGTGCAGCAAGTCCTTTGAGGGAGATCAACGTAATATAATTTGGAAATAAAGAAGTCAAAATATCCTAATTGGAAGAGGATATGGTAGTATACATTAGTGATCCTGAAAACTGTACTGCCAGCTTCCTGAAGCTGACAAATACTTTTAGAAACATGGGTACATTCAAGATTTAAAAAAATAACCAGTAGCCCTCCTATATTTCCTATATAAAATGATACATGGACTGAGAAAGAGATCAGCAAAACAAAACGTCACAAGAGTCTCAAATAATACAATATATCCTAGAGCAACGCTAAAAAAAACAAGTGAAAAACTTGTATGATGAAAACATGAAGGCTTTGAATAAGGAAACTGAAGAAGACAACAAAGAGTGGAAAGATATTCAGGGATTGGTAGGATTAGAACAGTACAAATGGCCATTTACCAAAAATCAATGCATACACAATCAACACATTCCGGATAAAAATTGTAACCAAAAACAAACAAACAAACAAACAAAAAAACAGTTTACAAACCTTTAAAGGACAATTCCAGGTTCATAAGGAATAACAAAACCCAGGACAGCTA
>NW_026596125.1:0-21646 GCF_907164565.1 Psammomys obesus
CCACTGTGGCAAAAAGAAGGTCTGGCTGGATCCCAATGAGATCAACCAGATCACCAATGCCAACTCTCCTCAGAAATACAGCGAACAGATCAAAGACAGGCTGATCTGGAAGACTGTGATAGTCCATCACGGGCATGATGCCAGAAAAACATCGTGGCTCGATGGAAGGGCAGGCATGTGGGCATAGAGAGGCAGAAAGGTACTGCCAACACTTGGGTGCCTGAGAAGGTGGCCTGGATGAGAAGAATGAGGATCCTGCCCCTCCTCCTCAGGAGATATCATGAATCTAAGAAGACAGACTGCCATATGTATCACAACCTGTACCTGAATATCAAAGGGAATGTGATCCAAAACAAGCAGATTCTCATGGAACACATCCACAAGCTCAAGGCAGACCAGGCCCACAAGGAGCTCCTGGCTGACCAGGCTGAGGCTCACTTGTCTAAGAGCAAGAAAGCACTGAAGCACCAGGATGAGGGGCTCCAGGCCCAGAAGGAAGAGATTATCCATATTCTGTCCAGGCAGGAAGGGCGAAGAAATAAAGCTGCCTGTGTCTGTATATAGTGTTTTGGCTGTGGCCTCGTGTGGATCAGCCATTAAAACACAACTACAGCAACAACAGAATAAAATAACATACTCCCTAAAGGACATAATCTTTTAGGAAACAACCACACAGAAAATATGAATATATTTCATAGAGGACTGAAGGTGGACTTTTTTGACTGCATATCAATTTCTACAGTAATTGTACCATTACTTTTAAGCACTTGAAGTTAGTTCAAGGTTTAAAAATTCCTTGATGGACTTTGGGCAGAGTGCAGGGAATCTTATGAAAGAAGGGGAAGATAGAAAGACTTGGAGGGGACTGGAGCTCCACAAGGTGAGGGACAGAACTAAAAAAAAAATCTGAGCCCGGGGGGTATTTTCTGACACTGATACTCCAACCAAGGACCATTCATGGAGATAACCTAGAGTTGCACAGATGTAGCCCATGGCAGCTTATGCTCCCAATAGTCACCATAGTAATGGGAACAGAGGCTGTCTCTGACATGAACTCAGTGGCTGTCTCTTTGAGCACCTCCTCCTGAGGGGGGAGCAGCCTTACCAGACTACAGAGGAGGACAATGCAGCCAGTCCTGATGAAACTTGATACGCTAGGGTCAGATGGAAGGGGAGAAGAACCTCCACTATCAGTGGACTTGGGAAGGGGCATGGGAGAAGAAATAGGAGGGAGGGCAGGATTGGGAGGTGATAAAGAGGGGGCTACAGCTGGGATACAAAGTAAATAAATTATAATAAATATAAATAAATAAATAAATAAATAAATAAATAATGAACTTCAAAAACTTTCTTGATAATGGAAGTGCACTGTTACCTCATGAACACTGCCCTCCTTGTCCACTTCACAAATGGAAATAAAATTAACAATCAACTGCCTCTATACCATCTGCTTGAAATCCCAAATCAAGAATATTGAAACTGTATGTTGTTAGCTCCAGAGGACCTGGCTATTCCTCTGGAGGTACAGCCTGACCGGGGAGGTGTGAATCCTGACCGTCTTCTGGAGATGAGTGCAAAGAGTAAGGTGGTTGGCAGTCTCTGTTTTGGATTATGTTTCTAGATGCTTGGAAAGAGACAGACTGGTCTTACAAAAATGTTCTGCCCCAAATGTACCCAACAAGAAATTGTTCTGAAAGTTTCATGATAGCATGAAAATATGAGGTGATGATTTCAGCAATGATCTGATAGCGACTATCCAGGTAAGCCCACAGGTAGGGGATAGCAATTAAATTGATTCTCTCTATATTTTTTTGAAGTAATGAACAAAAAACAAAAAAACAAAAAACAAAAAAGAAACCCAAAAAACACTGATACATGTGATACACAATTCTTAGAAGAAAAAGCAAAAGTCAGTTCTGCTTCTAGAGTGTACCAAGGCATTCTGTGCACAAAACAGTTTGGCAGGGCAGACCGGAGCAGTCGGTATTGATTTGACACTGCACTGACCCTAAAACGAAGACTATTACAAGACATAGAGAAGGAAAACACTTGGTCCCACTACAAGTCATGGTCTCATGCTCATAATCACCTGTCAGGTATCAGAACACCAGTGGCATCCTGCCTGCAGTCCAAAGAGACCATCAAAGATGAGTATGAGTGTTTTGCCTCTTATACCACACCACCCAATCACCCAGTACAGCAAGCTGCTCCATTTTGAGTTTTTATGAGGAATAACCATGTGTTTTTCAAATGAGAGAGTCAGTCAAAAAAAGAAAAGCTGTCTAAACTGGAAAGCTTTCTCCAAAACTGAAAACAATAAAGCTGAGGGTTAGCAATGTGAACAGTGCACGATCTATTATTTCTGGTCTAAAGATGAGAGTCCAGATTTCTATAAAGACTAAAGAAGATACTTTGTAAGAGGTGAATGTAAACACTATCCAGGTAGAAACTTAACAACGTAAACAGAGTCATTAACTTTGAGACGTGGGGGCATGTACACACACACTTGCACATTCAAACATACACAAACACACTCACACACATACACACATATGCACACATTCACACATATATACACATACACATGCATATACAGAGAAAAAAGGAGACAGATAGACAAAACGACAGAAAGAGAAAGAGAGAGACTAGTAGTTTACCCTTAAAAGAAAAACCACCAAAAAGAGGAATGTGTGTCATTAATTACACTCAGTGATTTCACGGAGAGCAGCAGGCTGCTTCTAAATCTAAAAATGACCCCTGAACATCAAGCCCTGGGCTTGTTTTTCCACCCTTCCCCCATTTTGTTGCATATCCATTTGCAACTGAATAGTTCCAATTAATCAATAGGAAGCAAGGAGAAATGAGCCTGTGCATGGCAGGCACTCTCAACCACTAACAGGACCAGAGCTAATGCTGAAGATGCTGAGCAGGTCTGTGATGGAAGAAAATCACACAGGCAGTCACAGAACTAAGCGGGGACACAAAGCTTATATTTTAAAAAAGACTTACTGCACATTTTCCCCTTCAGGATTTTTATGGTTATCACATCCTAAACCTTATCTAAATTCATGTAATATTTTTATCTACAGGAACAACGTATCCCTCTGTCTTCTGCTCTGCTTTTGACTATGTCTAAAGCAGTAGCACCCAAGCATTGAGCCACAGAGCTTGCTGCATATTAAATAGTGTTGGCAGTTCTACATCTACATGCTGCCAGCTGTAAGAATCAAACAGATACTTTTTATCAGAATTAACATAGTATTCCACAGAAGTATCAGTAACAAAATTATGCAGCTAGATCTTCCCTATATGCAGGGGGAAGGGCTAGACATTCCTATTTCCAGGGGAGGAGGAGCTCCATGATGGATGCTTATTAAGCTGCTCTCTGGAGACCTGTCTGAGGAAACAGCAGAATCTGAAGAAGCTGTCCTCATTGGTGCTCTCTCTGAGGGAGGTTGTGGAGGTGGTTTGTCCTGAACATCACACTATCACTGATGCCTTCATGGTCGCTGCAGTCTTCTCTCTCTATCTTGTTCTTCCCTCTTCTAGGCTGAAGAACATGGGTTTAATACAAACAGAAGAATCAAAACAAACAAACAAAAAAACTGTTCTTTTGAACTTCAATGAACTCATGGATAGCTGAGAGGGGAGGAGGGAGAGGTTTATGGGGGGATACAAAGTGAGTAAAGTAATTAATAAAAATTAAAATTAAAAAAATAAAATAGAAAATAATTGCTGTATGTTGTACACTATCCTAACGATATAGCTCAGATAAGTGCTGAGGCCAGCTCAGCATTGGGAAAGGACCAAGGATGTGCTGAATATTATACTGATTACCTCTGTGGGTGAAGTATAGTTCAAGATTTGAGCAGCCACACAGAGATGGGAAATACAACAGGTTAGGACATGTGTCTCAAACCATTTCCTACAGGTCTGTCCTCATCTACTACTCTTGGAAAAATAGCCATTTAGATCTCACCAATTTAAGAGTTTACCAACATTCAATACAAATTCCAATATAAAGTTCTGTGCTTTTTAGTCTAGCCTATGTTCAGTGAAAGGAACTTTGTTTCTCTGGAAATTTTGATCAATAGGGATGGAGCAACAAATTATGCTTACCCTGCTAAGATAACAAGTAAAGAAGTCTTTGGGTCACCAAAGGTTGAAAGATTACTAAAAGAAAACTTTTCTAACCTTTGTGCCAAAAAATGATGATCTACCTATTAAATAGATTCTAAAGATTATTAAAATAGAACTTTTCTGACCTTTAGGTGGACAAATGATGATCTAATTATTAACTAGATTCTAAAGATCATTAAAATGAAACTTTCATGAACTTCATGTCCTAAATGATCATGTAATTATTAACTTATGTTCTTTTTGAATGTGACTGAGTAAGGTTGACATTGAATCACAGTACCCAGCCAGTAAAGATTGGTGGAGGCCATGGAACTGAATGTTTTTGTGGAGAAAAAAAAAAGTAGAATTAGAGCTCAAATTCTAGATCTACTACCTGTAATCTCTGTCTGGACAAAGCACCAAATCTCTAATGCTCACCTTTAAATCCCCATTGGGAAAATTTTTTGCTTAGACAAGGAAAGTAGAAAGAATTGGAAGAAATACTGCTGTGAGTATTTAAAAAAAATTCACAGAATCTGTGTAATATAATTTATGAAATACTGTGAAAAAATATTTAAATAAAATTTTCTGTGCTAAGAGAGCACAGGGATATCTGCTTAGTCAATTTAAAGCAAACATGATGAAATTTTTATAAATCAATCCTTTGATTGAACTTTGCAATTATTATTATAATAATTCATATAATTCCACTTATATTTGAATCTTTATGATCCTGTGTCCTCACCTTCCATAAAGGTCACTCTGGTCATTTTATACTATGCTTTCAAGCATCTCTGAGTACCCATAAGTTGTTAAAGTCACAGAAACTGCTCTGTATTCCACCTCCCTTACTGTATAGCAATTTTTTTTTCTTCTTAACAATTAGAGAATTGTGATGAGAATTGTGTCATGAGAAAAGAATCTATTTTCAATGGAAAAGTATTTGCTATAAAGCCACAGTGAATAACTAGGGCCATCAGAAAATCTCACTGAATTCTATTTATTTCTTTCAGTGAGCTGTGCAATACTGACAACTCCTCTGTTTCTCTTTTCACCATTAGAGCAAATAACAACAGTCTTGTCTTTCCCTGACTTGTGTTATATGGGGTTCTGGGACAGAATAATGTATGGTCTTTCAGTCAAGATGTTGGGGAACACAAGCCAAACTTTATTTAGTTGTATTTCTCTAAGTCTATTAAGTACTGATAAGGCTATTCTTTTTTTTAAATTAATTATACTTTATTCATTTTGTATCCCCCCATAAGCCCCTCCCTCCTTCCCTCCCGATCCCACCCTCCCACCCCTTTCTGCATACATGCCACTCCCCAAGGCTATTCTTATTGAGAACGCATGTGCAAATGTTTAAGATAACTAATAAATATTTTAAATATCCAGGTAAGCGTGGGCATGGTGCTGTGTGCATAGACTTGTAACCTCAGGGAGATAAAGCACATGAGTAGTAAGGTACATCATGAGACTTTGCTTGAAAACAAACATATTTCATAGCAATACAAAATATCCATAATGTCAAAAATCCTTAACCTGGTAACTAATCTCAGAATCATTGGAATCAATGTAATAGAATTTTAAGACATATTCTTCTACTCAATTATCAACCTTAACACTTTCAAGATTAGTGATCTAAACATCAGCTTTGCTTTTTAAATTACAATACTTGGTTTGTATTACAAAGAATCTCTTATGTGCACCTATTAACAAGAACAGGCATGAAGAACATCTTATTTTTGTCTTTGTCACTAGGATAAAGTTCACTCAAAAGAGAGATTAAAGAACATTTATCTGATTAGTCAGTTATGATGTCATATTGATTCTGTAGCCACATGATAAAAGCTCCATGCTGCCTGCTCTCAGTCGTGTTAGTTAGAAGAGGCTCCATGGATCTGCTCACATTTCTGGTGCTCACTCTCTCTTGTCTGCTTCTCTTCTCACTCTGGAGACAGAGCTCAGGGAGAGGGAAGCTCCCTCCTGGCCCCACTCCTCTCCCAATTATTGGCAATATTCTCCAGATAGATGTGAAGAATATCAGCCAATGCTTAACCAATGTAAGTATGCCTTATCCTTCTCCAGTATTTTGCAAAGATACATTGAGCTATTCTTTATTTTTAAAATTTTGAGATTAGAATACAATGACATTATTATTATGATATTGTGTATATTCCCTCTTGTCTTTAGTCTTTCCAAACACTCCCATATGCTGCTCCTTTTTCTTCTTCAAATTCATGGCTTCTTTTTTTTATTGTTGTTACATGCATATATGTATATATATATATGAGTATGTATATATTCTTAAGTATAACCTGTATAGTCTATATAATGTTATTTGTATTTACATTTTCATGAATGGTCAAAATAATATTGTAATCAATGGTTTTAAGAAGCCCATGGTGGCTCAGTAACCAATTGCTTTCCCATAGTAAGGGGAACAGGGACGATTTCTGGCAGGAACTCAATCACAGACTCTTTTACCTCCCCACCCACCAAGGGAGGAGCAGTCCTGCTAGGCCAAAGAGGAGGATTTAGCAGCCAGTCCAGAAGATACCTGATAAAACAGGATCAGATGGAAGGGGAGGAGGACCTCCCCTATCAGTGGACTTAGAAAGGGGCAAGGAGGAGCTGAAGGAGGGAGGGAGGGCTTGGGAGGGAATGAGGGAGCAGGTTACAGCTGGAATACAGAGTTAATAAAATGTAACTAATTAAAAAAAAAAAACCCTTAAAATTGCATGCACCTTCAGTGTTTTCAGGTTTGTCCCCATCAGAAATTTAGCAATTTCTATTGTGAATTAGAGAATTTTTGGATCTCTTTGCACATTATAATAAAATTTGCAAAATTGCAAAAGTTGTGCATACCTCTTCCCATCTTTGAAATTTTATTTCAATTTCCCATAATTCATTGCTAAAATTTTCTGGTAAAGAACACATCATATCATTTAACAATTCAGGCAACATTTTAGACATGTATCTTTGTTGACATTTGTCAGTGGTACTGAAGTTCTGTAAATAATGTTTTATCAAAAGAAAATATCTATATATGTGTAGTAACACAGGAAAAGTAAATTAATCAATGTCCACAGCATATTTGATACTCTCCAAATTGACTTTTATTCTGTGGTGCCTGGGAACATGAATGCCCCAGGTAAGAAATGTTCTCTTAGCTATGCTCATGCTGAGTGCTGCTTTAGTGGTACTCAGTCTCCATGTCTGTAGTAATAACTGTGTGAACCTCAGTTGCTTGGTATGGATTTCTACTCTTCATCGTGTGATGAAGTTCTGCAGGAGAAGCTTTTCAGGTGTTCTTGAAGCAGTTATCTGGGCATTCATACTTATTTTACTATTGAGCACATATGGAAATAAATCTCCCAGGCATCAAGTGGTTAAAAAAATAATAACAACAACATCAAACAGCTCCGATGCTGAGTCTTTTATTCATTAGCAATTCAGGCCAAAATTAATGTGGAAAACTCTTTCCTCAGTTTCTCTTTGAAAAATGATCAAGAAACCAGCTAACTATTTTGATGTGACAATTTACTGTAATCTAAGCATCAACTGCCTGGGCCATCCCATGACACACTGTCCCCTCCCACAAGTAATAATTACCCATTGCTTTGCTTTCCAATTCCCAGTTCTCAAAAGTCTATGGCCCTGTGTTCACTCTGTACTTTGGGATGAAGCCCACTGTGGTGTTGCATGGGTATGAGGCAGTGAAGGAAGCCCTGATTGATCATGGGGAGGAGTTTTCTGGAAGAGGAAGCTTCCCTCTGGCTGAAAATATTAATAAAGGCCTTGGTAAGTAAGTGTGTACATTCATGTGTGAGCTGGGTAGTAGTTATGGTGAGGAAGAAGATATAAAGAAAACACCAGACTTGCTTCTGGAGCTCAGGTTGGGCCTCTGTGTTATTGTGTGTTCTCAGATGGTCCTTCTCTTCTGGAAATCACTTTGTAGTTTTTGTTCTCATTTGTTTAGGAATCATTTTTAGCCATGGAAACAGATGGAAAGAAATAAGGCGCTTCTCTCTGACAACCCTGCGGAATTTAGGCATGGGCAAAAGGACCATTGAGGACCGAGTTCAAGAAGAGGCCCAGTGCCTTGTGGAGGAACTGAGAAGAACCAATGGTGAGGAAAGCTTTGTGCTTTGCCTCTTTCATCCTGTTCTAGGTTTGGGTATAGAAGAGTTATTGATATTATACTATTTCAAATGTTTTCCTCTTGTTTTTGAATCAGATATCATGAACACAGCTTTCATTTTAATTTTCTGATGAGTTATATCCTTGGTACAACTATTACTTGTATATTGTTAATCATTTCATCAGAGAAAAATTGCTACTGATAATGGTGGTAGTGATTTCATCTACACTTCTGGGGCCCAAACCAGATGAATTTCTTTTCATTTTGTTTTTTTTTTTTTATTTTTTATTTTTTTTTCTTTCTTTTCATTTTGTTGAACTACATTGGTCTCCCTAACTTCACTGATGTTCCAAGGTATCCTGAAGGCTCATGTCCACAGTTTTGAGTAGTAGTTATTCAATACATTTTTTAATTATTTAGATGAGTGTAATAGAGTTTTATCATGATTTCAAAAATTATCATGATTTCTTCTTATGTTGTGATTTATGTATTTAAGGAATTACATGTGACATCAATCTGCTAAACACACAAACCTAATGAAATTACTAGTTTAACTGAACTTGAACTATTTTTATTAATACTTTATCTCATCGTTCTCAAAGTGTATTACGGTTCTGCCTTCTGTCCTGTCAATAAATTCTCTCCACAGTCACTATTTGGATTTAGGGGATGGAGAGATATTACTTTGCTGCCATTGAAAATGCTACTTACTTAGGAAGTACCTGTCAGGGGAGACTCAGTTTATTTGCTTAAATTCTGAAGGACTGTTTCTTTAAGTTCTTTTCTCAAAAGAAAGTGAAGAAAAGACTGAAAATCAGATTTTACCTGTGAATGACATGCATACCAAGAAAAATTCCAAAAGGAATTTTGGAATATTCCAAAATTCCAAAATTCCAAAATTCCAAAAGATAATACCCATTATCTTCTTTGCTAAAAAGAATACATTTCTGAAAGATTATAATATGGTAATGTTTAAAAGCTTGTCATACCACCAACATATTCTGGAATTTCCCTTTAATTACAAATGTAACAATTTGCTAAGCATATTAAAATTAAAGTGATCTTTATTTGGAAACTATAGTTATAATTTTGTAATCTCCTTACATATAAACAATACTAATATTTAATTACAGAAATTTCTATAGAAAGCACATAAAAAAGAAATGTTCTTCTATTTTCTTATTTGTAAAAAGCATAGACATGGCCAATGTGAAACAAAAAATTCAGACATCATTGCAATTTTATCACATTACTTTGATGATAATTTAAAAATAGTCCCAAACCTATGGATATCAACTTTACCCAAATATATTAATGAGGAATTTTGATTGACCACGATGACCAGTTACGTCTTTTACATTACATGCCATTGATGTCTACTCATGGTACACAATGAGGACTTCTTAAACACTATTTCACACTACTGTGTCATGTACTTTGACTATGATCATCCCCCATCTTTTCTTTTCTGGCCCTTTTATTCCCATCATTCTTCTTTCTCTAGTCTCACATACATTATATTTTGGGTTCAGTGTCATATAGAGTGTTCACATCTTAAGGAGCAACATTCATTCTTTGAAACATTGTAATGAGAATAGGGGAGTCTGCATTTTTTTCTTTTTTTGCATTCTGCCCTCCTGAAATTTTATTTTAAAATAAGAAGGTTTTATTCATGTTATTCATTAGTACAAACAAATACACAAGGCACTGTCTGTTCTTGATGTCTTCTCATGTAAAATAAAGGAATTCTCCTCCTCATGTTTGTCCTAATATCCATATATACAGAATGTTTAGCTGTTAGAAGAAATTGCAGGTAGAATACTGCTTAGAATATTTTTAAAATTTTAAATTTCAGTTTATTTAGTATACATCCCACAGTTTGACCCCTTTATCCTCTCCTCCAAGTCCCCTCTCCCCTGTAACCTCTCTTCCCCCACACAGTCCCCTTTTTACTCCTCCCTTCGCCTTTTCTCACCTAGAAAAGGAAAGTCCCTTCCCCCCATATCAACCCTCTCCAGCATATCAAGTCAAATCAGGACTGAACATATACTCATTCCCTGAGCATGCAAGGCAGCCCTGCCAGGGGAAAGTGATCCAAAACAGGCAATAGTGTCCATGTTAGAAACAGCCCCTTCACTTGCCACACAGCCCATTTGGTGATCACACTTCCCATTGGCCATATATGTGCAGGAGTCCTAAGTCCAGACCATCCATGCTCTTTAGTTGATGTCTGAGTCTCTGAGAGCTGCCTTGGGCTTGGGTTAGTTGTCTCTGTTGGTCTTGTTGGGAGGTTTCTGTTCCTCCAAATCCTTCCATTGTTCCCTCAACAGTTCAGTGTCTTTACCTGTTAACAAGGACAATGCTTTTGATATATACTTAAAATTGTTTCCAAATTTTCAGGTGCACCCTGTGACCCCACCTTCATCCTGGGCTGTGCTCCCTGCAACGTCATCTGCTCCATTATTTTCCAGAATCGTTTTGATTACAAAGATCAGGATTTTCTTAACTTCCTGGAAAAAACAAATGAAAATGTCAAGATTCTGAGCTCCCCCTGGTTGCAGGTAAAGCCAAGTTCTGGTCCTCCTAAGGAAAAAACAAACAAACAAACAAACAACAACAACAAAACAAAACAAAAAAAAACTTTTGGCCAATTTTTTCCTCATGTAAATTACTAATGGTGAGATGACAGAATAAGGGTCTTTGGAATGGAGGTCTATGTCCTTTGCTAAACAAATAGAAAAACAAAGAGCAAATGCTAGGTTAGCTCAAACTGTTTATCTCCCTATCAGATGATTTCCTTATTGACCTACAGAGAGCTGTTTAAGTAAATTACTTCATTTTGAGAGGACAAGTAGTCACTCATAAAACATTCTTGCACTACCCACAAGTACTAGTACTGTGAACAGTTAAGTCCATCTTCATTACAGCATTTGGCATAAATATCTTAGCTTTGACAGAGGACATTCTGCTAAAGAATTTTTAGGGTAATGACCTACCAGGAAGCACTGAATTCCTCCAGATATTTGTTGCTTCTGTTTGGATCCTGGCTCACAAGGGAACAGGAAGACATTACAAGATGAATGGTTTTATGGTGTGTGGACCAGAAACATTCTCACAATGTTCTCCTGTGCTGACCTGGCATCTCCCTGCTCTCTGCCTAAATAGTGGTTATGGATCACAGAGAAGTCATTAACTGTGCAAATGGTTTCAAGGCTTCTTTAGAGGTCTACTCACTTCCTCCTACTCATTCCATGTAAGAGGTTAGATGATAGGAAAAAGGCTGCAGATACTACCTTTCTGCCGTGAATCAAGTTGTTAATTATATTAACTTCTACTGGCACCTAAAACACATAAAATACAATAATATATATTATATGACATTTCTAATTTATAGGGCAGAATTGAATTATTCTTGAATGTGGAGAAGTCAGTTATGAACTTTGATCATTTGGGCAGGATTTTCTTCCTCAAATCTAACTACCAGCATAGAAAATTTCTATATATAAATGAATCACCTCCTATTCAAGGTGGACATCTGTCACATATGGGATTATAAATCCGAATTGCTATATTTTAGTATGTATGTATTTCTTTATAACACCCTATTCACTTAATAATTTTTTTGGTTTTTGGCTTTATTTATTTTTTATTTATTTATTTATTTATTTATTTATTTATTTATTTATTTATTTATTTGTAGTTCTGCAATGCTTTCCCTATTCTCCTTGATTATTGCCCAGGAAGTCATAACACAGTAGCTAAAAATCTTGATCATATTAAAAGCTACCTTTTGGAGAAAATAAAAGAACATCAAGAATCATTGGATGTCACAAATCCTCGGGACTTTATTGATTATTACCTGATTAAATCAAAGCAGGTAAAGAATTTATATAAACTTATTTCTTCTATTTTTCAATTATTTCTTTATTCTCTGAATACTCAAATATTTGCCAGAGATCTTTAAATACTCAGGGCACTACCATTTGAAAAACAACTTGAATATTTATTATGTGTGTGTGCAAACAATACAAACCCAAGAAAACATAAGGGGGATTTGTTAACTAGAACACATTGACATTTATCTTCTGATGGAAAAAAAAAAAAGGCAATCTAGCTGTGAAGGAAGAGAATACAAAGGACAGGTAAATGGGAAACTAATTCCAATCATGTCATAGTGTGTGACATATTGTGTTCAATAAGTTTTGTATTTTATGTTTCTAACTGCTTTCCCAAATTCACCCTCATAATGTGCTTTTAAGTTTTTATTAACATAACACATTGTGCAAGCATAGTATTTATTTTTGGTAAGATGGCCATTTTTACTGTTAGTCTTGCCATGCCTTGGGCATTAGAGGTCTTTCCATCTTCTTATATCTTCTTCTATTTCTTTCTTCAGAGACTGGAAGTTATTTCACACAAATCTTTGACTTGCTTCATTTAAGTCACACCAAGGTACTTTATGTCTTTGTGGATATTGTGAAGGGTGTTGTTTCCCTAATTTCTTTCTCAGCCCATTTGTCTTTTTTATATAGGAGTGCTACTGATTTTTTAAGAGTTTCATTTTTTACATTAATTACAGTTTATTCACTTTGTATACCAGCTGTAGTCCCCTCCCTCTACAGCTCCGAATCCTCCCCTCCCTCCCTCATCTCCTCCTATGCACCTCTCCAGGTCCATAGATAGAGGAAGTTTTTTTTGTTGTTGTTGTTTTATTTGTTTGTTTGTTTGTTTTTGAGTTAATTTTGTATCCAGCCACTTTGCTGAAGGTGTTTATCAGCTATAGGAGTTTCCTGGTAGAATTTTGGGGTCACTCAGGTATACTATCATATCATCTACAAATAGTGATACTTTGATTTCTTTTTTTCCGATCTGAATCCCGTTGATCTCTTTTAATTCTCTTATTGCTTTAGCTAGGACTTTAAGTACTATGTTGAAGAGATACAGAAAGAGTGGGCAGCCTTGTCTTGTTTCAGTTTCAATTTCAGTGGGATTGCTTTAAGTTTCTCTCCATTGAGTTTGATGTTGGCTATAGGCTTGCTGTATATCACCTTTACACTGATTAGGTAAGTGCCATGTGTCCCTGATCTCTTCAAGACTTTAAGCATGAATGGGTGTTGGATTTTGTCCACTGCATTTTCAGCATCTAAGGAAATTATCATGTGGGTTTTCTCCTTCAGTTTGTTTATATGATGGATTATATTGATGGATTTCTGGATTTGAACCACCCCTGCCTACCTGAGATGAGGCCTACTTGGTCATAGTGGATGATATCTTTGATGTGTTCTTGGATTCGGTTTGCAAGTGTTTAGTTGAATATTTTTGCATCAATGTATATAAGGGATATTGGCCTGAAATACTCTTTCTTTTTCCGGTCTTTGTGAGGTTTAAGTATCAAGGTGACTATGGCTTCATAGAATGAGCTTGGTAATGTTTCTTCTGTTTCTATTTTTGTGGAATAGTTTGAAATATATTGGTGTTAGCTCTTCTTTGAAGGTCTGTTAGAATTCTGCACTGAAACCATCTGGCCCTGGGGGTTTTTTTGGAGGGGAGTCTTTTAATGACAGCTTCTAATTCCTTAGGGAATGTAGGACTATTTAATTGATTTACCTGGTCTGATTCAGCTTTGATAAATGGAATTGATCAAGAAAATAATCCATTTAATTTACATTTTCAAATTTTGTGGAGTATAGGTTTTTGAAGTAATGATCGTTTGGATTTCCTCAGTGTCTGTTGTTATTCCCTTTTTCATTTCTGATTTTGTTCATTTGGATAGTGTCTCTCTGCCTTTTCATTAGTATGACTAAGGGTTTGTCTATCTTATTGATTTTCTCAATGAACCAGCTCTTGGTTTCATAGATTCTTTGAATTGTTTTATTTGTTTCTAATTTATTGATTTCAGTCCTGAGTTTGATTATTTCCACCTGTCTACTCATTTTTGAAGAATCTGCTTCTTTATTTTTTTCTAGGGCTTTCAGGTGAGCTATTAAATTACTTGTATGAGATGCTTCGATTTTTTTTCCTGAAGGCACTTAGTGCTATGAACTTTCCTCTTAGCACTGCTTTCATTGTGTTCCATAAGTTTTGATATGTTTTGCCTTCATTTTCATTGAGTTCTAGGAAGTCTTTAATTTCTTTCTTTATTTCTTTCCAGACCCAGCTGTCACTGAGTAATGAGTTGTTCAGTTTCCATGTGATTGTAGGCTTTTTGCCATTTCTGTTGTTGTTGAGGTCCAGCTTTAGTCCATGGTGTTCAGATAGGATACAAGGGACTATTTCAATCTTCTTGTATCTGTTGAGGCTTGCTTTATGACCAGCTATATGGTCTATTTTGGAGAAGGGTCCATGTGGTGCTGAGAAGAAGGTAAATTCTTTTGTGTATGGGTGAAAGGTTCTGTAGATATCTGTTAGGTCCATTTGATTCATGACTTCTGTCAAAATCATTGTTTCTTTGTTTAATTTCTGTTTTTTTTTTTACCTGTCCTTTGTTGAGAGTGAGGTGTTGAAGTCTCCCAAATTAATGTGTGGGGATGTATGTGTGGTTTAGTTTTATTAATGTTTCTTTTACAAATGTAGGTGCTCTTGTATTTGGGGCATAGATGTTCAGAATTGTAATGTGTTCTTGGTGGAATTTTCCTTTGATGAGTATGAAATGACTTTCCCCATATCTTTTGATTAATTTTGGTTGAAAATCTATTTTGATAGTTATTAGAATGTTTATTTCTGCTTGTTTCTCGGGTTTATTTGCTTGGACAACCAACTTCCAGCCCTTTACTCTCAGGTAATGTCTATCTTTGTGACTTAGGTTTGTTTCTTGTATGCATCAGATTGCTGGGTCTTATTTATTCATCCATTCTGTTAGTTTGTGTCTTTTTATTCTTTTTATTGGAGAGCTGAGTCCATTGATGTTGAGAGAGATTAATGGCTGGTGGCTGTTAAATACTTTGATTTTGCTGTTGGCTGTGTTGGTGTGTTTGTGTGCTTGGCTACTTTTAGCAAAGCTGTAGTGAAATTATTCATTTCTTGTGTTTTCCTGACTGTAGCTAACTTTCCTGGGTTGTATTTTTCTTTCTATTATCTTCTGTAACACTGGATTTGTAGGTAGGTACTCTTTAAATTTTCTTTTGTCATTGAATATCTTATTTTCTCCATCTATGACTATCTTGCTGTGTATAATAGCCTGGGATTTTTTTGTTTGTTTGTTTGTTTCTCCATGATATCTGTCCAGGCCCTTCTGGCTTTCATAGTCTCTGTTGAGAAGTCAGGTGTGATTCTGATGGGTTTGCCATTATATGTTACTTGGCTTTTTTCCCTCGCAGCTTTTAGTGTTTTTTCTTTGTTCTGTGTACTTGCTGTTTTGATTATTATGTGGTGGGAGAATTTTCTTTTCTGGTCTAATTTATTAGGTCTTCTGTAGGCCTCTTGTATTCTTATAGGCTTCTCCTTTATGTTGGGAAAATTTTCTTCTATGATTTTGCTGAAAATATTTTCTGGGCCTTGGCAACAAGAATCTTCTTTTTCTCAGTTCTTATTATTCTTAGGTTTTGTCTTTTTGTGTTGTCTTGGATTATTTAAACAGTTTGTGTCCAGAATGTTTTAGATTTAACATCTTTGATGGATTCATTGATTTCTTCCATTCTATCTTCCACACCTGAGATTCTTTCTTCCATCTCTTGTAGTCTATTGGTTATGCTAACCTCTGTAGTTCCTGTTTTCTTCCCTAAGTTCTTCCTCTCCATAGTTTCCTCCATTTGTGTTTCTTTAATTTTTCCAATTCTATGTTCAGATCTTGAGCTGTTTTGTTGATTTCCTTCACCTGTCTGAGTGCATTTTCCTGTTTTTCCTTCAGTTCCTTCACCTGTTTGTTTGAACTCTGTTTCTTTTATTTCTTTTAGTACTTAATTATTTCCTCTCTGAAGGCCACAAACTGTTTGGCTATATTTCCTTAAGGATGACAATAATCTGTTTAACTTTATCTTCTTACACATTTTATTTGTTTCCTCCATTAATCTCTTAATAAGCATAGATGTAAGGTCATCTCCTTAAATTTCACTTATGAAAGGTGTCCAGGGCTGCTTGCCTCCTGGGTTCTGGAGATGCCATATGGCTTTGGCTTTTGTTGGTTGTGTTTTTACACTTGCTTCTACCCATCTACTGGTTTCAGGTATTGGCTGTTAGTTTCTGGTACCTGGAATCCTTGCATGGGGAGAATCCCCTTGGCAGGAAGATGGTGATTCCTGAAGGAGGCCTCCTCAGCTTTTTGGGTATGGTTAACTGAATGGCTATGTTTTTCAGGAATTGTCACAGCTCAACTCAGGCTTATGGACCTGTGTGGTAACTGTAGTCATTGGTAGCTAGGGGCACTCTTCTCTCACTAGGAAAAGTCCTGGAAACAGCTGCCCTGCCACTGTTTTTCTTGCTCTGAGTTCAGTGGGCTGCTGCTGCTCTTACACTGTGTTTGCTGGGTGCATCTCTCTTGGAGAACCAGGGAACCCAGCAGTTTGGTCATTTTAGCTAGGGCGACAGGTTGTGCCTTGTTTCAGTGTATGGGGCTGATCCCATGGATCCCAGGCTTTTGTAGGTCTGAGATTGGAGTTCTGTGCTCCAGTACCCAAGTGTAAATCGGTGGGAGGTGAATGCAGTAGGAGGCTAGAGCCTGGAGCTTTCAGGAGCCCAGAAACTTTTCCAGAGTTGGGTGTCCTGAGGACAGACCATATGTTTGCCGCAATGTGTGGTTTCCTCCCCAAAGGGAGACCCAGTCTGTGGTGTTTTAGAGTACACAGTCTGGACTAGTGTTTTAGAGTCTGGGATGGTGAGTAGAGCACGCTGATGCATGTGAATAGCCGTGCTGGTGACTGCGGGCCTGCAGGAACCTGGGAACTTTTCCCTGAGAACATTCTTTTTGGGGGACAGGTAGATCAGCTGAGTGCCCTGTGGTCGAATCTTTTGTTTCCTTCACTGTGGGGTCTCCACCTGACAGAGACAACCATCTCTGGTGCCCTGTAGCCCACAGTTACATCTGGGAAGGTGAGTTGTCGCATGGGAAGTCTGCCGGACCCCAGGAACTTTTCCAGGGATTGTCCGGGTGATCTGAAGTCAATCCAATTGCTTCCTTCACCATGGGTTTTTTTTCTCTACTGGAAATCCCAGTGTCTGATGTTATGGTGCCCACAGTTCACTCTGGGAGGGTGAACAGAGCATGTAGACATGTGGCTCTGGACTGGCAACTGAGCGCCTACCGGGATTGGGGAACTCTTCTGTTCTGTCTCTTGGTCACAGTGTAGTCACTCACTGCTGTCCTGCTCATCAGGCACAGTGTCCTCTTAGCGCTGCCATCTTGGATCATCCCATAGTATTTATTTTTAGTTATTGTTTTATGCATTAAACATTTTGGAACAGAAAAAGTATTTAATATAAAAAGATAATGTTAACACTTTTTATTCTTCCATAAGTTTATACTTAATGAGGATTTTTATTTTTGAATGTGTCATTAATTTATTGTTTAATTCCTTAATCACTGAGTGTACGTAACATATCTTTTATGGCAGATATATTTAAAAGGACCGTTTTTTTTTCTTTTTAAAGAAATTTTCTTTAACGAATATTCTTGAGAATTTCATACAGATATAAAATGAGACATAGTTATATTCATCCCACATTTCCTCTCCATCTCTCCTGTATCAACTCTCTCCCAAGTTCATGCTCTCCTTCTGTTCTTCTTCTTCTTCTTCTTCTTCTTCTTCTTCTTCTTCTTCTTCTTTAAATCCCAATAGCCCACTAATTCCAGGAGGTGCTCTGCATATTTGCTTGGGAATAATGGCAAGCACTGTATCATGGGAAACCTCTCAGCAGCCATGCCTTCCAAAGAAAGATTTCCTTTCTTCAGGGGTTTACATTTGCTAATAGATGTTTAGTATAAAGGATGACATGGATAGCCTTCCTCCATCACTGCTGGAAGTTGGAATGGGCTGATTTTATACACAGCTGTGTAGATAACCACAGCTGCAGTGAGTTCATGAGGGAAAGAGCCTGCTCCTCTCCAGAAGGTTGCAGTTCACAGCTCTTTTTCTCACCCTCTTGCTCTTACATGTTTTCTACCTCTTCTTGCACATTGTTCCATAAACCTTGAAAGAAAAATAGGGCTGATAAAGGTGTTAGATTTAGTGCTGAATACCCAGTCTCTTATTTTCAGCATTTTTACCAGTTACACCTCTCTGGATAGATTTTTAATCTCTGAAAAATGAAGCTTCTCTGACCTAAGTTTATTACAGCTCAGGTTTATGGGGATAAACATAAACATTTAGATAGCAGCTTGACAATATGATCATTTAGCAAAATAACATCAATAAGTTGTATCCTAGGGTCTATGACTTCTCCGTCCTTGGGCCTGTTAATACAAATACATTTCTGGGTATGAAATTCCCTGCTATAGGCTTTGAAACCAACCAGAAAGTACTTTGGTACCTTGTGATAGTCACATTTTTATTGCACCAGTGCAGACCCAGGATGGTAACTTGATCTGACCAGAGATAAGGCCCTTAAGGATCCAGAGTCAGAGTAGGGATGAGATCTGACACAGGGTGAGGTCCAAAGGTGGGGGGGGGTTAGTAACACTGGGATGTGGAAGCTATGGGCCTGGGAGGAAGTTCAGGCTCTTCTAGACAAAGGGTAACAGACAGAGAAGGAAGTTTCACATCCCAGGACAAGCTGCTGTGAGCAAGATTATTTTTGTATTCAGTGAAATAAATCTGACTCAAACAGGAAAGGGGTAGAGTAAGAGATACAGATGGCAAATGAACTAGAAAGTTACACAACCAAATTAAGCCAATCAAAAAGCAAGTATAAATCAGTCTTAATATTATTGTCACCAATACCTCATATTGAATACCCATGAACAATCACTGAAGATACTTATATAATTTTGTTTGGCACAAATGCAAAGGTAAGAGAGCCCCTTTATTATTTGCTGAAGAAAAGTACTAATTATGTGAAATATGTGCCCGTAATACTGACATTGTGCATATTATATTTTATTATATATAAGGTTATATAATATGGCCCTGGGCTTTTATTTTGTTTGGGAGACATTTGATGGCTGCTTCTATTTCCTTAGGGGTTTTAAGGCAGTTTATACTGTTTATCGGCTCTTGATTTAACTTTGGTACTTGAAATCTATATTCACTTTAACATAACTGTAAAAGCTTAGTATTGTTTAAGAATTTACCTGAAATGACTGTCTTGAGTTCTAATTCTGGCCTTTATACACCAATATTTTTTCTGTAATGTCGACTGAGAGGAAGATCTTCTAAAGAATGTTTAAGATAAAACCATTCAAGATCACACAGATCATTTAAGTAAGATTTGGCTGGCAATGAAATCAGAAGGCAGAGTATGTGATCAGCTTCTAGAGTCCATACTTTGAGTCCAACACAATGATTTCTTCCATAGACTGTGAGGACTTAGAAAACTGTGCATATAAGGCATGTGGTTATTGTCTTGTGTACAACATTCAATGGTTAGAATGTTCAATGGGTAATAGAAGAGTTAAAAACAAGACCAAACACTATTACTATGATAGAGCAGGAGCTTGTGAAGTTTTCCTGTGTAGGGTCAGCTGGTGGATATTTTCATTTTCATAGAATGTACATCCTGCCACAAATGTTAGGTCCTGTCCTTCTAGCAAGAAAATAGACAATTGGATGTGACCTGGCTTTATAAAATGATATTCATAAAATCAGGTCCTCGGGTCTGATTTACATTTCAGGCCATAGTTTTGTGTCTGAAATTGAGAATTAGCATTGAAGAAGGCATGTTCTTTCTATTTCCTCCCATCTGTTTTCCCCTGGTCTGGGCTAGTGTATCATAAGAACGGGGAAAATGAGAATGTATAACTTCTCATGATTTTCTAGAACTACCAAACAGAAAAATAATAAATAAAATAAATGAATTTCAGCAAAAAAAGTAAATGACATGAAGTTCATAGTACAGAGGGAGAGGAGTGTGTCTGTCTAGCAGAGACCATATAGTACTACTTAATTTACTAATATTAGTAGTGTTTATCACACAATAGTAGATACTTTAGTGTTATGAATCCATAAGTCAGGAGATGTGTATGAATGATAACCTGACTAAACATCCATAGCTGAATTCACGATGACATCCCTACTGTAGACTATCTCCTCAGCTTTATTCCTTGCTTTGATAATTGCGTTATACTTACTCTCTCCTTTATCCCATGAGAGCCATTACTGTGTCTTCACGCTACAGTTTGTATGTTCCATTTATTCTTCCCTATCTAGACCAAGTTACTAGCAGACTCCCATATGGAATGAGGCCAGGTCACCTCAACTTTGTGAACCTACCCTTGTTCCCTATTTTTTCTAGATATTTGTACTTTTAATCTTTTCAGGTTCAACTTTATTGGGAGTCTGCAGTAGTATTCCTTTCTGATACTCCTTGTTTTTTGCTTACCAAAAATTTGGATTTATGGGAGCGTCTACATTTAAATGTGTACAATGTAAGATCTTTAATTCTTAAAATGATGTAAACCAAAAATTTTTGATTATTCATTAAAAACAAAGGTCCATATATTAAGGGTAGTGTGAAAAAGTCAAAGGCATTTGACTCTAACAATTTGGGGCTTCTCTGTGTAGAAAATGAAATTTAGAATCTCTGTGCCTGTCTCTGGAGTGCTGTGTTAATTTGTTCTTGAACTATACTTTCAAGTTCTGTATTGGCAACAATAGAAAACGGTGTGAGGTTGTAGAGAAATTGTTATCAGATGTGCTAGTAAAGAATTTACTAGCTAACTGCATCAAACAATTCTTAGGAAAACCACAATCAGCACTCAATATTTACAGCTGACAATTTGGCAACGACTGTGACTGATTTGTTTGGTGCTGGGACAGAGACAACAAGCACAACACTGAGATATGCTCTCCTGCTCCTGCTGAAGCACCCACATGTCACAGGTGAGAACACAGGTGGTGAGTCACAGCAATCCTGTGGGATGCTGGAAAGTCAGTGTTAGTGTCCTGAATGTTGTTATTCTTAGAGAAGTCTCAGTCCTTATCTTCTGTGCCACTGGCCATAGTGAGAAGGATGACTAAAAGACTGTGGATGTAGGAAAAGCAATTAAAATCTGATCAGCAGGGTGCTGGAGAGATGGCTCAGTGGTTAAGAGCACACTCTGCTGTTCCAAAGACCCAGGTCAAATTCCCAGCACCCACATGGCAACCTACAAATGTCTGTAACTCCAGTTCCAAGTGATAGGACATCCTCACAGCAATATACATAAAATAAAATAACACAAAATACTATTTTAAAGGTGATCACTGACCGTGTTACTTGGGAGGTGATCTGTGTCAGGCACCTCCAGCATCCTTC
>NW_026596125.1:22046-105549 GCF_907164565.1 Psammomys obesus
CCTCCAGAAGACAGCAGCTGAATGGGACAAGATGAAACTTACTTTTAAGTACTTTCAGTGTTCTAGCATTTATGAAATTCAGCGTTTACTTGTGTTCAACATACATTGAAGTGACAATAGCATACATGTGAATGACAATTAGTAATGAAAGGGCAGGAGGAAAGAAAAATGGCAGCCAGCCAAGAGGGCTCCACAAAAATCCTGAACTACAACAGTGTAGTGAGGAATGAGGACAAACGGGAGGAAGAGGACACTGACACTGAGGTGTCAGAGGAACAGGTAAGCTGTGTGTATGCGGTCACAGTCTGGGTCTCTGTTTGAAAACAATGAGGAGTCTATGTAGAGAAAAGCATTATACAAGGAGGTTCTTCTTTTTTTAATTTAATTTAATTTTTTTTCTTATCAGTTACATTTTATTAACTCTGTATCCCAGCCATGTCTTGCTCCTTCATTTCCTCCCAATCCCACCCTCACTCCCTCATCTCCACAGTGCCCCTTTCCAAGTCCACTGATAGGGGGGGACCTCTTCCCCATTTCTTACCAGCGTATGCTTCATACTCACATTCCCCAGGTACTGCTGGACCTAAAATGCATTTATAATGCTGTGAGGGCACCTTCTTCATGTACTGTGTAGCCTTGTATTGTGACAAACATGTCACTTCTCCCCTATTCTTACACATCTCTGTGTGACTAACCAGCTAAAGTCCAGGAAGAGATTGTCTTTGTGATCGGCCAACAACGCAGGCCCTGCATGCAGGACAGGAGCCACATGCCCTACACAGATGCCATGATTCACGAGGTCCAGAGATTCATTGACCTCATCCCGACCAACCTGCCTCATGCAGTGACCTGTGACATTAAATTTAGGAACTACCTCATCCCCAAGGTAAGCTTGTCTCTCCTCTGCTGTTCCTCTGTGCTCTCCATGCTGCCAGGTTCACAGTGAGGTTCCAGTCCTGAGTCACACTCTGCTGTTTCAGGAGTGGGAGGGGCTCTTCCCCAGGTAGGGACAGGGGAAGGACAGCTCCACGTTTGCTGAGCCTTCCAAATCCTCTTCAGAGAAGCTGGGGTATTCCTATGGGAATGTGTCAAAACTTTGCAAGCCTTTTTCAATTTCCCAAAACTCTTTTCAGGAATGTCTACCATTCTGAGAGTAAATCTGGAGATAATTGGAGAAAGCCTGTATCCTGAATCCTTTGAATCATCGCTCAGCTCAGACTCTTAAGTTCTGTGCTTTGCTTTGTTTTCTTCGTGATGTCTTCATTCCAGCCATGGATCTTCAAATCACTTTCTTAGAAATTTCCTAAAAACAATATTCTCATACTACAGTTTTTTCTTCCTATCACCTTTTATTTTTAATCTGGTTTATGAAAACAATTGCCTTAATAACTTTGTTTATCTGATTTTTAACCAACTATGTGAATTTTAGTACTTACTGCTAATGATTTGTCTGTGAATGTACGTGGACTTTCTAGATGTAATCCAGATCAATGCTTTTGTATATGCTTTTCCAATTCTGTGTTTTAATTTGTGTTCATGATGTCATTCTATCACTTGAAAATTTCCAGGATAGGACTAAAATGAACTGATTGCAATGGACATTGACTTGTTTTATTCCTGAGAAACACAAAGGAGTACAACTTTAACACTTTCTTGTCAAGTCTGATATCTTTTTTTATTTTTCATTTTAAAAATTAATTTATTTTTATTAATTACATTGTTATCACTTTGTATGTCAACTGTTGCCCCCTCCCTCATCCTCTTCCAATCTCGCCCTCCCTCTCTCTTTTCAACCCATTCCCCTCCACCACTGAAAGTGGAGGTTCTCCTCCCTTTCCACCTAATCCTAGTCTATCAGGTCTCATCAGGAGTGGCTGCATTGTCTTCCTCATCTTAAGAATATTTGGAAAGAGTTATTGATAAGACAAGGAATCCTTGGTGTTTTACTTTGACATGAATTTGACCAAGAAAGCATGCACCTCCTTTTCAGATATGTTTTCACACTTATTTTGATTATTTATATATGTATATATATATAATTATACTTATATCTGTGAGTGTACATATTATAAGCATGTGTATTCATTTAGATTTACTTAGTCTAACATTCATTGTTCATGAATTCTCTGTTTTAAAAGGCTTTGTTCTTTTATAAATTTTAAAATTTGTACATGGGTACAATGTATCTTTATTACATCTAGTCCTTTCTCTTGGCTTGCAACACCTTAATCACATTTCCCTTCCAACTTCACATCTTACATTCATTCATATAACCCATTGAGTCCAGACAGTTTTTTCTCATATTTACATGGTGTGGGTCATTTGTTGGGATATGGGGAACTTACCAATTGCCACATACCTAAAGAAAAGTAACCCTCTTTGACCTGCTTTGGTAGGGGTAGATCTCCAGAGCCCTTCACAATCTATGTTGGAATTTTACTTGACTTAATCTGTGTTAACCTAATCTACCTAAGCACAATTGCTGTGAATTCAAGTGTGCAACAACTTTGTGCTACCTATGGAACATCATTTAACAGCACTTTTCTTGATCCATACATTCTTTTTATTCATTCTTTCTTGATGTTACTTGAGGACAGAGAGTGGATAACTTCCTAGATCCACATAAACCCCAAGTTAAATACAGAAAACAGACATATAGTGTAAGCTAATACTCTCGAATGAGAGAAGAATTGCAGCACTTGTGTCTTGATCTGGGTGACCTCACTAGGTATGATTTTCTCCCCATGAGTAAAACAAGACTTTTCATCTTGTATGTTGCACCATCCCAGCATTTCTGGAATTAAACCAGCTTGGTTGTGATGAACGGTATTTTTGATATGGTCTTGAGTTCAATATTCCAGTACTGACTTCAAAATGCACTTAAGGCAATTTAACAACCACTGTGACTGACCCATCCTCTAATTCCCACTCCTTAAATGCTCTGTCAGAAATATTCCTGCTGTTCTTTATAGGCAATCCATTCTATGGATCAGAACTCTGAACTATGTAATTTTTTTCTGTGCCACCATTACTTATAACTTTTCACTGTGTGTTTTTCCAGGGAACAACCGTAATGACATCACTCTCATCCGTGCTGCATGACAGCAAGGAATTCCCCAACCCAGAGACATTTGACCCTGGCCACTTTCTAGATGGGAATGGAAACTTTAAGAAAAGTGACTACTTCATGCCTTTCTCAGCAGGTAATGGAGTCTCATTACCATGATTCCAGCAGATCTGTGGGGATTTCCACAGTGATTGTATAGGGGGCCGATACAAACTGATTTGCAGTTTGTGCAGGATCAGGAGTGCGACTTCCAGTGCTCATGCTCTGTCCTTGGTGAGGAGCACCCTCCTTGTCAGGCCATGAAATGGAGGCTTTTGATTGTTCATCCATTGTTCAAAATAGAGGAAGCCAAAGTGTAGGGAATTTGTGTTCTTCCTTTAGGTACATCACAGAGGTACCAAAGATACCACCTAGATATCAAACTTCATTTCTGCTTTACTCTCTCACCATGAAAATGGAGACTTCTCCATAATTCAAGTTCCTGTCACTTTGCTGTGTTACTCACCTCCAGGCTGAACTATGCAGCTCTGGCTCTACACACACACACACACACACACACACACACACACACACACACACCAAACCAACCAAACAAACAAAAAAACCAAAGGTCCTGAAGCATACTTGGGAAACAGGTCAGATGACTGAATAATTCCTGCTAATGCAGCTGGACCAGTGCGTGGGAGATCACCACACAGCTTAGGGCCAGAAATCTGCTGAGGAGAAATCCATACCTTGCTCTTTCATATGTCACATTTTAAGCATAAAATAGAGCAATATTTTCATAAAAGGTTTTCTAGCTGCCTCAAATGGCGTAGGTCCTAGAGACTATTCAAGAGAAAATGCAGATCATTTCACAGGACATGAAGCACTGGAGCAGATTGTTTCCTCTCAGTTCAGAATCTTCCAGATCACCATGGGATGATGGAGACCTTGTAGATATGCCATCACCTCCTGCAGTGGCTACAGGGTTTCCCTCTCCCAAATTCAGGGTGTGAGCCATGGATATTGGATCCATACCTGCAACATGTGTGCTACGTGCAGACAGAGCTCCCTTCACTGGTTTTATGAGCATTATGAAACATTCACAGTCCCCACTCCCATTCACCTTAGTGCTTTGAATACAGGTTTGAACAAACACAGCTACTTGACAAATAGTTTTGAATGATATATTTTTGAAGACAATATGATAGATGGAAATATGTCCTTCTTTGTCTATTTGCTAATTTCTTTCCCCTTCACCCATCTATTTATCTAAACACCCACCCATCAACCCAGCAGTTATTACCCTTTTCTTATATCTCTACCAGTACAGTGCATCTCAGATTAATGCTTGTTATGTATAGGAATGATTACCTTCTTTGGTATTTTTTTCCTCCCAGGAAAACGGATGTGTGCAGGAGAGGGCCTGGCCCGCATGGAGCTGTTTCTATTCCTGACCACTGTTTTACAAAACTTTAAGCTGAAGCCTTTGGTTCACCCAATGGACATCGATACCACCCCAGTTGTCAATGGATTTGCCTCCGTGCCACCCCCTTACCAGCTCTGCTTCATTCCTGTCTAAAGAGATCAGGTTAACTGCCTCCTGATGTATTGTCTTCTGCAATCCCTTTTAGCCCATTGTATACTTCCCTCACCATAAAAGAACTCAGGTCCTTTCTCCTTTCAAATGCTCCCAAATACCTCTAAATTCAGGAAACACATATATTCTATTTTGTAGTTTCTGGAGTCACTTCACTAATATATGTGTACTTCGCTATCCTCTGAAACACTGTTCCTTCCCATCCCTTGTGCCCACATATATCTAGGCTTGAGCTATTAATGTGATTTAACTGTAGCACCAAGAAGTTTCTTCTTATAATAATTCACAGTAATTTAACTTCTGGGTGTTCTTAATAAAAATATCTTTTGATTGATATGTCTTGGTCAAATTGTCATTATAGTTCAGGCTAAAAACAAAAGAAGATATATTTTCAAAGTTTATGCTGGTCCACATAATAAGAACAGGGCATGTAAAGAGTGAGTGCTGAATAGAGAGCTTGATCTTTGATGTCCTTGTCATGCAAGCCTGAAGACTGAAATTTCATCTCCAGTGTACATCTCAACGTCTAGGCATGGGGGTTATACCAGTGTTTATGAGGCAAAGACAAAAGGATCCCTTGGGCTTCCTGGTCCTCCATCCTAGCTAAATAGGCAAGCCTCAGGTCTCAGGGAGACACCCTGTGTCACAAAACATGATGCACAATTCCTGAGAAACAGCACCCAAAGTTTACTTCTGGCCTCTACATCCATATTCACCTGTTCTCAAACATGTACCTAATCATGCACAGCTTAACTCCCACTTCCCCAACACAAAGGAGAAGGTGGAGAGGAAGATGGTAAGAAAGCTCTTTGGTTAAGTCAACTAGGGTCACTGGCAGTATTTGTATTTGAAACAGATGAACAGTGAACAGAAGCAGGAGCATAGTGTTGATAAACAGAGTGATGACAAGTCTCAGGGAGGAATAGACATGCAGGGATGGGGCTGTGCCCTGCTTTGCTTCCAGGAGCCTTTGGTGCAGAAAGAGCTTGTGGCAAGCAGGTGAGCTTCCTGGATGCAGCCCATCAATTTTGCACAGCTGACAAATGTGTTTGTCCTGGTGAGGCACAGCCCCAGCGACTTTGTCTCCAGGTTGTTTCCTGCTGCTCATATGCCTTTCCATGCGTGTCATTCTTGTATATCTCATGTAAGTGGCAGAGAGAAATCCTTTCTGCATGTAGTCTGGTGTAACTGCTTCACTCTATTGGGCAGATTTCCTGACACATCAATATGAAGATGATTTTATAATTCATTGAGCCTGTACTGCAGACTGTGTCTAATTACCTCTGGCTTCTGGAGTATTCTTTAGGAAGATGAGAGTGGTCCACAGGTTTGAGAGTGGGTGTTGGTGTTTCAGATACAGCTAACAGAGGAAGGTGGCAGGTGCGTGTGCCCAAACCTAAGAGTGTGGGTGGAAGAGTGCATGCTGGAATGGTGGAGTGTGAGGGAGGAGCTCAAGGGCTGGTTGAGGTACAGGCATGGTTTGCAGTTGCAGTGCATGTACGCAGGAACCTGAATGGCTCAGAAGCCCACAGGCCTGTACTGTGCTCCAAGAACTCAGATCTATCTTGGCTGCACCATCTTGTTTCCAGGAATTGTTTGGCTGGACTACACTGGGAGACCCACATAACAGGCTTCAATGTTTAGAACACTGTCCCAGGGATCCCTATGTTGCCCACAGTAGGGGTGGGAGTGGGAAGGATCTGATGTCTGGTGGCCAGTGTAGAGGGACGCTGGATTTGGGGCTCAATAAGCACTCTCTTGCAGACTTACTCACTTGCAGGTGTTTGTGGAAAGGGCAGAGGGCCTGGGAACTCACTGTATGTGGTAAGCTCAGAGGGCCCACAGTTTTCTACTCTCAGATTTGGGTCTCCTGTTTGGCCTTTAGAGGAAAGAGGCCCCTAAACTGGAGTTATGCATTCCCCACATCCTGTTGCCACAGGCGGCACCACTGCAGGCAGAACCAGTGAATGTGCAGCCCATAGTGCTGAGGTCAATAGTTCCTCACTCTCAGAAGCTGGGGACATCCCCCGGGAGGACCTGGATCCAAACTGTCCTGCTCATGTGTAGTACCCTCTACCCTGGGAAGCCTCAAAGTCAATGTTTTGCCTTCAGCCAGCCATCCACTCACCAGTTTTGGAGGTTCAGATAGGGTGTGCACTGGTCACTGCCATCATCGAGTCCAGGATTTTATAATTTCTGATAATGATTTTATAGAATTCCTGATTTGAGTCCGGTAATTTTATTTTATTATTTTATTTTTTATTTTATGTGTATTAGTGTGAAGGTGTCAGATTCCTTGGAATTGGTGATACAGACAGTTGTGAGCTGCCATGTGGGTGCTGGGAATTGAACCCGGGTCCTTTGGAAGAGCAGACAGTGCTCTTAACCACTGAGCCATCTCTCCAGCCCCGATTCCTGTAATTTTAAACCCCCTTCAGAATATCAAAACTGATAGTAACTCTGAGAACCTTCTTGCATCAAGCATATAAATTTTACTAGGATGAACAGGTTTGGGACAGATTTATGACACACAGTAAACATTTCTTTTAGGTTGGAAATGAGATCATTGAGTCGTGGTATATATCATAATAGATAAGCCATGAATAGAAAATAGATAATTAACTATTTTATCTCACAAAGCATCAAAAATAAGACAAAAGATAGAAAGCATGTTTCTTTGGAAATACAGATTGTAACTAGCTAGTATAGGAAAAAAATTAATACAATAGGCTTGTCCTGCTTAAACCTTGTTAAGTTGTGAAGTAACAAACAGTTCAGTCTTCATGAGGGTTCCCTAGCATGGGCAGAAGTGACAGTCTCTGACATGAATTCAGTTACCTGTCCCTTGATCCCTTCACCCTGGTGGGGACACCTAGGCAGCCCACAGAAAAAGAGGATCTAAGGAGGCCTGGTGGGACCTGATAGGCTAGGGTCAGACAGTAGGGGATTGGGACTTCCCCTATCAGTGGACAGGGGAGACAGAGAGGGAAGGAAGAGGGAGGGAGGGTTCAAATGGGAGGAGATTAGGGATAGGGCTAAAACTGGGATACAGAGTTAAAAATTAATAATAATAGTAAATCTTTATCATCATCATCATCATCATAAATCTTACGCCACAGTAAGAAAAAAGAAAAAGAATTAAATAGCCACAACCATTAGTATTCTCAGGTTACAGAACAGGCTTGCCTCTAGTGCCCACTGCAGCAAAAAGAAGGTCTGGATGGACCCCAATGAGACCAAGGAGATCACCAATGCCAACTCTCCTCAGCAAAACAGGGAACTGATCAAAGACAGGTTGATCATCCAGAAGCCTGTAACAGTCCATCAGAGGCATGATGGTAAAAAACACCTTGGCTCAATGGAAGGGCTGGCATGTAGGCATAAGGAAGCAGAAAGATACCGGCAACAGTCAGGTACAAACAAAAAAGAAACACAAAAGACATTGATACATACGATACACAATTATTACAAGAAAAAGGAAAAGTCAGTTCTCCTTCTGGAGTTGACAAAGGCATCTTGTGCAAAAAAACAGATTGGCAGGGCAGGATGGAGCCAGGTTGGTACTGATTTGACACTGCACTGAGTCTAAATCAAAGACTACTGCAAGAAATAGAGAAGGAAGACAGGTGGTCCCAATGCATGTCATGGTCCCATGCTTATAACCACCTGTCAGGTATCAGGACACCAGTGGCATTCTGCCTGCAGTCTAAAGAGACCATCAAAGCTGAGTATGAGTCTTTTGCCTCTTATGCCACACCACCCAATACAGCGAGATGCTCTGTTTAGAGTTTTTATGAGGACTAAAAATGTGTTTTTCAAGGGTGAGAGAGGCAGTCAAGAAAGAAAAGCTGTCTAAACTGGAAAGATTTTTCCAACACTGAAAACAGTAAAGCCATGGGTGGGAATGTGAATGGTGCATAATCTATTGTTTTCACCCTAAAGATGAGATTCCTGGCTCTAAAGTATGATTATTTCTCTCCTATAATGAGTAGGACCGTGGTGGTTTTTACTGATTCCTCACTAGAGAAGTCAGGTGAAAAGGTCTGCCATTCAGAAGATGTTGAGGATCACCTCCCTCCAGGCTAGAGAAGAGGACACATTTAAGAAGTTCTCTCCTCAACAGCATTGGCTCATAGTGACTAAAATATTACTTCTGACTCCACTTAAGAACTCAATAGGACTTAAAATTTTACTATGTCATTTACCAGTGGCTTCACCCTCCATTCCCCAAAATAGAAAACTTAAATTGCTGCCATGCTTTGTTTTATTGAATAGCTTCACCATGTTTTGAACTTTCCTGGAGAAGATTATCAGGTTTCTATGAAGACTAAAGAAAAGACTTTGTATGAGGTGAATGTAAACACTATCCAGGTAGAAACTTAACAACATAGACACAGTCATTAACTTTAAGACATGTGAGGGCATGTACACACACACTCGCACACTCACACACACACACACACTCACACACATATAAAATACACACACACACATACAGAGAGAAAAAAAGACAGACAGACAGAATGACAGAGAGAGGGAGAGAGAGACCAGTAGTTGACCTTTAGAAGAAAAACCACCAGAAAAGAATGTGTGTCATTAATTACAGTCAGTGATTTCACGGAGAGCAGCAGGCTGCTTCTAAATCTAAAAATGTCCCCTGAACATCAAGCCCTGGGCTTGTTTTTCCACCCTCCCCCATTTTGTTGCATATCCATTTGCAACTGAATAGTTCCAATTAATCAATAGGATCTTTCTAGATAACACGTGCTTCAGCAAGCAGAGAAATGAGGCTGAGCATGGTAGGCACTCTCAACCACTAACAGGACCAGAGCTTCTGCTGAAAATGCTGAGCAGCTCTGTGACAGGCAGTCACAGAACTAAACGGGGACAAAAAGCTCATATTCTTTATTTTTATTTTTATTAATTACTGTTTATTCACTTTGAATCCCAGCTGTAGGCCCCTCCCCCATCACCTCTCAATTCCACCCTCCCTCCCTCTTCTTTTCCTTATGCCCCTTCCCCAGTCCACTGATAGGGGAGGTCCTCCTCCCCTTCCATCTGACCCTAGTCCATCAGGTCTCATCAGGACTGGCTTTTTTGTCTTCCTCTGTGGACTGGTAAGGCTGCTCCCCCCTCAGATGGAGGTGATCAAAGAGCCAACCCATGAGTTCATGTCAGAGATGGTCCCTGTTCCTATTACTAGGGAACCATCTTGGACACTGAGCTGCAATGGGCTACTTCTATGCAGGGGTTCTAAGTTATCTCCATGCATGGTCCTTGATTGGAGTATCAGTCTCAGAAAAGACCTCAGTGTCGAAAAATTTTTTGTCCATTGTTCTCCTTGTGGGGCTCCTGTTCCCCCCAGGTTTTTCTACCTCCCCCTTCTTTTATAAGATTCCCTGCACTCTGCAAAAAGTTTGGCTATGAATCTTGGCTTATGTTTTGATAACCTGCTGAGTAGAGTCTTTCAGAGACCATCTGTGATAGGCTCCTATTTTTAAAAAGACTTACTGCACATTACCTCTTCAGGACTTTTATGGTTAGCATATCCTAAACGTTATCTAAATTCATGTAATATTTTTATCTACAGGAACAACGTATCCGTCTGTCTTCTGCTCTGCTTTCAACTATGTCTAAAGCAGTAGCACCCATGCACAGAGCTTGCTGCGTATAAAATAGTGTTGGCAGTTCTACAATCCACATGCTGCCAGCTGTAAGAATCAAACAGATACTTTTATCAAACCAACATAGTATACCACAGACATTTCAGTAGCAAGATTATGCAGCTAGATCTTCCCTATATGTAAGGGGGACTAGATCAATCCTATCTCCAGGGGAGGAGGAGCTCCATGATGGATGCTTTATTAAGCTGTTCTCTGGAGACCTGTCTGAGGAAACATGAGAATCTGAAGAAGCTGTCCTCACTGGTGCTCTCTCTGAGGGAGGTTGTGTGAAGGAGGATTGTCTGACTGTCCTTAACAGCACACTGTCAGTGATGCCTTCATGGTTGCTGCTGTCTTCTCCCTCTATCTTTTCCTCCCTCTTATAGGCTGAAGAAATGGGTGTTTAATAAATAAATGGGGTGTTTAATAAAAACAGAAGAATCAAAACAACAACAACAAAACAAAAGAAAAAAACAACCCTTTCCTTTTGAACTTTCAATGAACTCATGGGTAGCTGAAAAATGTTTAGTCAGACAGAGTCTTAATGGGCAGACAGATAAACAATAATCCTGCTGTAGCCCCTTGGACCCTGTTACTTTAAATCTTACTAGCCTATGACATGAAAAACTGTTTTAAAACTCACAACGAACGTATGAAATGAAGTCATAGATAAGAAACATTTATTTACATATAAGTCTTAGGGAAAAATATAATCAATAATCCTGTTGTGTACAAAATTTTGTGATATTTGCTTTTATGGCCATGAGGTAATTTTTCTTCTGAAGTAGAGGATATAAAAGGCACCAAGAAATAACAAACATTGTTGGTTGTTGGAGTTTTACTTCAGCCACCAAACACATTTCTCTGATAATCTGTACTTATGTATAAATTTGGTTGTAGCTGGAGCTTCTGATCCATCCACACCATCCATCAAATATGTGTCTGTTTGTCTGATTGTGTCTGCCTGTGTGTATATGTGTGTGTTGGTGTGTATGTGTGTATTCGACTGCCTGGGTGTATATGGATATATGTTTGAAGTTTTAGAGCTTCTTTGCTCTATCCACCAACTGTGTGTATGTATATATGTGTATTTTATGTATGTGTGAAATTGTTAAAGTTTGTGGAAACTTGCTCATTGGAACCTGCTTTGCTTCATCCATTGAATGTGTGTGTGAGTGTATGATTTAACTTTTCTTTTCTCTTTCCTGCTGGCTCACAAAGAGTTAATAAGCTCTGTGCTAATGTGCACCACAGTTCTCTGAGTTAGAGAGCCCAGTCTGTCTTAGGTAATTTTCTTTCTTTCTTTTTTTTTAATTGTTTTTAATTTTATTTGAGTTTATTTACTTTACTTCCCACAGGTATTTTCTGAATCCTCTCCTTCTAGTAGCCTCTCCTCCTTTTTCCTTCTCTTCCTCTCCCCCAAGAAAAGGGGAGTGCCCCTCTTCCCTTATCAACCCTTCCCAGCATATCAACTCACATCAAGATTGAGCATATCTTCCTCCCCCGAGGCCAGGCCAGGCAGCCCTGCCAGAGGGAAGTGATGTAAAAGCAGGCAATAGAGTCCCTGTTAGAAACTCTAACCACCAGGCAACCTACCTGAAGACCAAGCTTCCCAACAGCAACATGTAGGCAGGGAGCCTAGCTCCAGACCATGCATGCTCCTTAGTTGATTTCTCAGTCTATGTAAGCACCCGTGGGTTTGGGTTAGTTTCCTTGTTTCCTTGTGGGGTTCCTGTCCCATTTAGGTCCTTTCACCTTTCCCCCAACACTTCCACAAGACCTCAGGAGCTCCACCCTATGCTTGGCTGCAAGACCCAGCATCTGTCTTGATTCACTGCTGACTGGAATCTCCCAGATGACAGTCATGTTAGGCACCTGTCTACAAACATAGCAGAGCATCATTAAGAGTGTCAGGGCCTGGTTCTCCTCTGTGGGGTGGGGTAGGTCTTATGGTGGGCCAATCATTGGTTGGACATTCCCTCAATCTCTCTTCCCTCTTTATTCCTCAACTTCTTGTAGGCAGGGTAATTTTTGGATCAAAGGTTTTGTGGGTGGGTTGTTGTTTTCCTCCCTTCACTACCTCTGTCTGGCTAGGAGGTGGTCACTTCAGTCTCCATGTTCCCCCCTGTTAGGAGTCTCAGCTAGAGTCACACTTATATCCTCCTAAGAGTTTACCCTATTGAAGGCCTCCAGTTTGTCAAAGAAATATCACCCCTCAGTTTCCCTTCTTGATCCCAGCCCTCTCACCTCCTGCCCCCACCCCCATTCTCCCCACATCTTATACTCACCATTGTTTCTCCCCTCATTCTATCTCCTGCCCAGTTCCCTCTCTTCACCCACTTCTGCTGTCTATTCTGTCCTCCTTTCTTTGTGACATTTGGGCACCTTCCCTTGGGTCCTCCTTGTCACTTAGCTTCTTTGCATCTGTGAACTGTGCCACAGAATACTGAGCTATAGAGTCTGATGTCCTGCTTAGGCAATTAAGTTTCTTTATTTTTTTTTTTAATGCCTGCTGCTACTCAGCAAGAGGCTGTAGTCATAGTCTGAAATTCTGAACCCAGGACTGTTTAAAGAGAGTTTAATAGGTGTTTTGTGTTTTGTGTTTATTTTGGTTTGTTTTGGTTTTGGTTTTGTTTTGTTATGTTTTTTTGCCAGTTGTAAAGTACTGGCCTCTAAAGAATTAAATTGTTGTTTAAAGCAAAGACTACCATTGGGTACCATGAGTCCTAACCTCAGACTGCAGGAGCTATTAGCCCCTGTCTGCATTTGTTGACTGTATGTCCACATGCCTCAGGTGTTCCTGTCCTGACAGAGCTGGATTTTGATACTGTGCAGTCAAAAAGGACAGTATTTTAATGTTATTTTTTCTTTTTAACTTTTCAAAAGTTTGAAATCTTTTTTAATTAATTAAGTCAATTTATATCTTAGTCATAGGCCCCTCCCTCCTCTCCTGCCAGTCTCACCACACCTCCCTATTTTTAATTGGATTACTTGCTTTGTTGGTTTTTTAACTTCTTGAGTCCTTTATATATTCTGGATATTAGCCCTCTGTCACATATAGGATTGGGGGAAGATCCTTTCCCAGTCAGTAGGCTGTTGTTTTTTTCTGTCCTTTGCTTTACAGAAGCTTTTCAGTGTCATGAAGTCCCATTTATTGATTGTTGCTCTTAGAGTCTGTGCTGTTGGGGTTCTGTTCAGGAAGTTGTCTCCTGTGCCAATGAGTTCAAGGCTCTTCCCCACTTTTTCTTTTAATAGGTTTAGTGGGTCTGCTGTTATACCTAGGTCTTTGATCTACTTGGATTTGAGTTTTGTGCAGGGAGATCAATCTGGATCTCTTTGCATCTTTCTACATGCAGACATCCAGTTAGACCAGCACCATTTTTTGAAGATGCTATCTTTTTTTCCATTATACTCTTTTGGTTTCTTCATTAAAAATCAAGTATCCATATGCATGTGGGTGTATTTTTGGCTTTTGTTTGGATTCCATTGATCCACCAGTCTGTTTCTATGCCAGTACCATAACATTTTTATTACTGTTGCTCCATAGTATAGCCTGAGACACAGTAGCCACAAATAATGTACCATACCTTGGTGTAACTCTAATGAATCAAGTGAAAGACCATTATGAAAAACTTCAAGTCCCTGAAGAAAAAATTTGAAGAAGATAGCAAAACATGGAAAGCTCTCCCATGCTTATGTATAGTTAGGATTAATACAGCAAAAATGACCATCCTATCCAAAGCAATCTACAGATTCAAGGCAATTCCCATCAAAATACCAACACAATTCTTTACAGAATTTGAAAGAACAATTCTCAATCAGATAGAGAAAAACAAATATCCCAGAATTGCTAAAACAACCCTGTACAATAAAAGATCTTTAGAGGTATCTCCATCCATGATCTCAAATGGTGCTATGGAGCAACAGTAATAATTATTTCTTTTAATCAATAAAATATTACAAAGGTGCATTGAACATGCACAGGTATGTTTAAGCCTTAAAGAATGTTGATGTTAATAGAACTTTAAAGCAAATTGGCAGTTAGTCAAATTTTGAGAGGATAGAGAGGAGAGAGCTGAGGGAAGAGTTGACTACTACAGTTAAATAGGAGCTTCTCTGTATTTGCGATAAAATATGCTGTAAAATTAGAAAACATAAAGAAACTGTTAAAGTGTTTCATTGTAAATGAGAACTAAACAGATAACTTAGTTTCTTTTATTTATGTGTATTTGTGTTTGCCTACTTGCCTGTTTGCCCAGCATACTTATGCAATGCCTTCAGAGGCCATAAGAGGGTGTAGGATTCTGTAGAATTAGCATTATAGGCTGTTGTTAGCAGCCATGTGGGTGCTGGGAAGCAAACCATGTTCTTTGTTCTCTGTCCCTTACTGGCATGATTACCCTTGATCATGGCCAGTGGCCTAAGAGGAAAAGGAATTCAGGAACAGCCTGAGGGGTGATGGATACCTCAGGCAGTGATGGCTCAGTGAAAAACAGTTCTTGGGAAGCAGGCTTCATTGATCTGGTAGTTTAATGGGGGGGGAGAGCGGGGAAATAAACATTATTTAAAGCTTCCAGGAGTGAGTAAAAGCTTTCTGGGTGAGTGCCCATCATCGCCAGGGCCAAGGTACTGGGAATGACTTATTTGCACAAAGAAGAATCCCAGGTGCTTATGGAACCTTATGAAAAGAGAGGAAATTTAACCTGTAATCTGGCCACAAGAGTATTTGACCACCTCAAGGGTGGCAGAGGTCAAGGCAGATATGCAGGCCTGAGAATGGGAGAGAGTGGTCTTCACTCCTACCCCTCTCAAGACAAGATTTCTGGGTGTGTAGATGATGCAACCCTACTGCTCCAGACCAGCTCCTCCTAGTTCCATGGTACCCTAGCCTCACACCAACTGAGAAGTGCCACAAGAGCATTATACAATACAGATATGAAGGTCAGAGACACAGTGAAGAATTATAGTTAAGGCAAACATAATATTCAATAGGATTCTGTTTAACTAAATGAAATATGAATGCAGATGAAGATACTGAATACCAGTGAATGAAGAGTGTCACAGTGAAATTTTTGCTACAAAGTTGGAAAAAAACATTTTAAAATATCAAGGGGAGAAACACATTGCAAATGAGGGGTCAAAATTCAGTAGGGAATAAAATTCCTTAAAAGTAACACTCCACATTGAAATTAACTTTTAAATATCTGACGAATACCAAAATAAATTAATTACACTCTAGAAGTATATGTCTGGCAAATGTCAAGAAAGATGATAAAACAATGCAAGAAATTATTTATTTATTTTTTCTTTTTTATTATTATATTTATATTATATTATTTTTAATTAAATTTTTATTTTTTAATATTAGTTACAGTTTATTAACTTTGCATCCCAGATGTATCCCACTCCCTCATTCCCTCCCAATCCCACCCTCCTTCCCTCATCTTCTCCCTATCCCTTTCCAAGTCCACTGATAGGGGAGGACCTCCTCCCCTTTCACCTGACCCTAACTTATCAGGTATCTTCAGGTCTGGCTGCAAAGTCCTCTTCTGTGGCCTAGCAGGGCTGCTCCTCCCTTAGGTATGGGGGAAGGTCAAATAGCCAGCCATTGAGTTCATGTCAGAAATAGTCCTGTTCCCCTTGCTAGGGTACCCACTATGATCTATCAACATCAATGGACTCAACTCTCCAATAAAGAGAAACAGACTAACAAATTGGGTGCAGAAACAGGATCCAACATTCTGCTGCATCCAAGAAACACACATATGCAACAAAGAAATTACTTCTTTAAATGCTAAGCTTTCACAAGAAACGGAAGAAATATGGTAGGTAGAAACATAGATTGATATACTTCGAGAAGTGGGAAAAGTTAGATAGATAAATAAATGATATATCTAGATGATAGATGATAGAAAGACAAATAGATACATACATAATCACAGATAGATACACAGTTTCATAGATGAGAGTTGATTTGTTACAGCAATTGATTAACATGGTCTTAGACTGAGAATTTCCACTATAATCTGACTGCAACAGGAATACACAGGAAAATAAGTGGTGTGTCTGAATCATGTTTAGAGATTTGAGCATAGTGGACAGAAGTGTGTAACACATCTTTACTAGAATAATACATAATTGTATAAAATGTAAGTAATCTTAGTTTAATTTTATAAAGAACCGCATTTTGTACCACAACCATCTGTATATAGATCACAAAACATGTGTGAATTTTTGCCTGTGGAGTAAGGTATATACAGACATGACTCGGCAGTAAGCCCCAAGGTAGGAACTCAGCAATATCAGACACAGTGTTGTTCTTTAAGACTGAAACATAAAGAGGTAATGAGTGAGGTCACTGCTCAGTATATAACCTTTAATGCCATGGGAAGAAAATAATACAAATGTCACTTCCAGGGATCATTGTTCTCATTGGAGAGTACAGAGGCACACAGATTATATGGCTAGCAATAAGAAAGCAAATTGTATGCTCAGTTCTAAGCAGTGAACATCAACTCAAAGGCACATTGAAATGTTTACATTTGTTGACAGTAATTTAAAGTAGGACTTGACCTTCATCATGCATGTGTGTTCATCCTCCCTGTGACTTGTTCTCTACAGAGTCTAGGAACAAGTCTTGTTCCTAGACACTATTTGTTTCAAACACAAATACTTCAAGTGATTCTAAGTGTTGCTCAACCAAAGAGCTGTGATACCACCTTCCTCCTGACATTTTCTTTTCTGGTATACATGTGGGTTTGTAGATGTGTGTACATAATCAATCAGGTGCATGTGTATGAGAGAATGCATGTACATGTACATACACATATGGGAAGTTGAGGCGACCCTTGAGTTTTGGATATCGGGAGCTGGCTAGCTTGTGAGACAAGGGTATCTCATGGACATGAGGTTCATTATTTAGGCCTGGCAGGGTGTCAAACAAGCTCTAGGAATCTGTAGTTTCTGTTGGTATAACATGCACAAATCACATTTTCTGGTCTTTTAGAAACATGTTAGAGATCATACTGTGTCTTCATGTTTGTATAGCAAGCTCCTCAGTGGATGACATATCTCCCTAGCAGTGATTAAGTATGATGTGAGAGAACACTATTCTCATATAATCATACCCAAATTGTAAGCAAGTCTGAGAACAGTTATACAAAGCAAATATATTTATTAGTGAAAACATGCAGAAAAAAAATGACTGAGTTATCTTACAATAATTACTAATTTACAGTGAAACTTTTTTTGAACTCATGAATGGATAAACATAAGCAGAAATGATAGTAAAATAGTTATATCAAATATAAAATATTAGTATGTTTGTGCAGTGACTTCAGAAACTGCAAACGGGTTGATCGGTATTTTGTAGGTCTTGAGAGAGTGGGGCTGTGTGAGAGGGGAGGAAGGACATGATGTGTTGGATAGAGAAAAAGGATGAATGAAGACCTGGAAAAGACTACAGAAGACAACAAGCCCAGGGCCAGAAAGTCTGCTCAATTTAGAGAGGAATGGAGCAGAGTTGGTAAGTGGGTGGCAGAGAGGTAAATCCATTCACCTCTGAGGTCCTATCAATGTCCTTTGGGTGAAACAGAGATTTCAGTTTAAAGTTCTGTAAAATGGAAATCAGGAATAAAAAACAGCTCTCTGCAGACCAGGCTCTCTCCTGCACAAATTTGTTTTCCTAGAAAGAAAGGAGGAATCAACCTGGTCTTGATGTAGAAATTATATCTCTATTGCTGGCAGGGCTAAGTTTACTACTAGAGGAGAAAAATAATCATTACTCATATTCATCCATGTGTACTGTGAGCTATAATAATGACCATTTGCCAAGATATGCCTACTGGTTTAACAGTGGAACAGATGTCATATGAATATCTAACTAAGTTATGATTGGATTGGTGCCTCCCTCCACAAACGGAACCAATACCTGACACAACTGTTAGAACCAAGAACCTGTGACTTAGACAGGTCATGGGCATGAAGACAGAACCCACTAGTATTATGCTGCTAATGGGACATAGTATTAAGCCAATTTCTATCAACAACTCATTAGACAATAGGGAAATGAATCTTTCAACCTTCATCAGAGAAACTTACTCTTGAAGTTAGATGTCAGTTAATACAGAGAGCCATAGCTGGTGGAAATATAGGGAATAACTAACTATGGGGTACTCATCCCTAATTAGGCCATCTCTCTGTTTCTCTGTTTCTATCTCCAGCTCTTTCTCTCTCTCTCTCTCTCACACACATACACACACACACACACACAGCTGATATGCAGGTCTCAGAGATCATTGGACAACAGTGGGCAGAAATACTGTAAGAGATGACTACAATGAAACAGTGTTTTCCTGACACAATAAGGCAGTTGCACAGATGAAATCAAAGCATATATAATAACATACATGACCAAGCCCAAGCCAGACAAGACATGGATGTTAGCAATAGGCAGGAAGATCACTCCTACCTGAGAATCCATCTTCCACATAGCTTCTGGAAGAGGGAGAGATCGTTTTTGTTTTCTTTCTTTCTTCTTTTTTTTTTTTTTTTTTGTTGGTAAGGGATTGGTTCCTGATAAATGTAAAACACAGCACTTGATTGCCATATACTCAGGATTATACAGACTGCACTAATTAGACTCTATGGATTAAGCACAAACATGAATGAGAACACAAAGTTGGATATGTGTGGCAAACAAGCCACTCGGGTAAAGAAAATACCCTCACTTCACAACAGACAAGTTCTGCCTAAAATGTGCATGCTTAAATGCAGAACAAAGTGACTGCTGAACTCTGCCAAGACAGGGTAAGCAAGTCCTAAATAGTTCCTGCTTCATGTATATGTCTGGCAAAATATTCTGAGCCAGAAGGCTGAAAATGATGCTCCAATATTATAGAGAGTTATGGGTGACTGCCCAGCAGCAAACTGTCTCTGTCAATTTTTTTATTTTTTTGGAAGCTGCTAACATGCACTTCCTATTTACTCTCATAACTAATTTTATTCCTTCTCAAGTCTCTGATGGGTCTTCTCAAGACCAAATAGTTACAATACCACATTCAAGATTAAGTTGTTTAGAAGTTAAGAAATCTTTTCATATAGGTAATACCAATAAGGATAAAAGTTAATTTGGGCATAGAACTTTAAACTTGTAAAGATAGATAGGATAATCAGATACTTTCTCCTAAGATACCCTCTCCATGTGCTAAATACACATGGACTGGACATTGCACACGTAGATTTTACTTAAGTTTTCATAATTTCATAATTATTAGTGTATTGAAAGAAAAGGAGCCTTTTATTGGACTTAAAGGGAGAAATGTTGGTTTAATGTTCTTTTAAAATGTATATGCCTTACCCTTGTTAATTCAAATTCTGATTTCCCCACCCCCAACTCTCTGGTTTCAATCCGGATATTGCATTGTGATACTCATTATAAGCATCCTGTCTCAACTCTTGTGTAAACAGGACAAAATAAAGCAACTAGATACAGAGTTGTGCAATGGGAGGAGCCAGAGGAAAGGAAAGAGGGGAGGAGCCAGAAGGCAGGAGATGAGTGGGAGGAGAAGGAGAGCTAGGAGAGCAGAGCTGGAGGAGAGATCTTGGAGGAGGACATGGAGCATGAACCAGACCTAAGATTTCACAAAAAGCAAGTATAGTGTGGGAAATCTAAATGTTAGGAAACTGAGGGCTTGGAGGTTTAGGAGGGAGTAAATATTGCCCAGCATTGTGTTCTAGGTTAACTAAAAACCCAGTCTCTGTGTGGTGATTTGGTTATACAGCTGTTTAAGATTAGCAGCAAGCTTTACTAGAAGATAAACCAATAGTAAATATTAATAGTCTCCTACAACAGATGTGTTTTCAATAAAGATCATATCTAGAAGATGGGAAAAGATGATAAATATGATCTAAATATATATGAAAATTATCAGAGAATTAAAATATTAACAAAAAAAAATGATAGTGTTACCTGAGTTGAAGTAGTCACCTATCCATGATCAGACACTGTATGATTTTGCTTGGCAATAGATAAAATAACTGTGATGTGACCAGTAGTAATTGTAACAGACACCCAGATTTTAGCACAACTGATTTCATAATGGAAGTAGCATTCAGGCTATAAAACTCAGCACACAGACTGAGTACTACCTGCCAAAATGAAAAACAAAACAAAAAATCAGAGACATAAACAAAAACACAAAAAAAGAAGACATAATCCATTAAAGCCCATATTTCTGGCAAAGTCTCTAAATGTACTAACCTTGCATTTTGGCTCCTGTAGTTTTGTATCTGGCTAACCATTCTTGTTAACTGAAGTATGCCAACCCAGAATACTGTTTTTGTGCTTAAAAGCTCACCCTGAAAAGGATTGGGCTATGCTGGCACCCTGAACTTCCAGTGTAGTTGGCAACTGTCTAATAAAGAATTTCTATTGGTTTAAACCCATGTCTAAACAGTCTTCTCAGGGAGACATCCTACAAAATGTAATCATTTGTGTTACAACTTGTTACCCACTTCCATTCTCTCCTCTAAAGAAAATTCTTAACTGTGCTTCTTCAGCTTGGGGAAGGGATGGTGTAGACAGCCCTTTGAAAACAAATGTTGTATGTTGTACACCATCCTAAATCCATAGCTCAGATAAGTGCTGAGGCCAGCTCAGCACTGTGGAAGGTCCAAGGATGTGCTGAATATATTACTGATTACCTCTGTGGGTGAAGTGTAGCTCAAGATTTGAGCAGCCACACAGAGATGGGAAATACAACAGGTTAGGACATGTGTCTCAAACCATTTCCTACAGGTCTGTCCTCATCTACTACTCTTGGAAAAATAGCCATTTAGATCTCACCAATTTAAGAGTTTACCAACATTCAATATAAATTCCAATATAAAGTTCTGTGCTTTTTAGTCTAGCCTATGTTCAGTGAAAGGAACTTTGTTTCTCTGGAAATTTTGATCAATAGGGATGGATCAACAAATTCTGCTTACCCTGCTAAGATAACAAGTGAAGAAGTCTTTGGGTCACCAAAGGTTGAAAGATTACTAAAAGAGAACTTTTCTGACCTTCATGTGAAAAAATGATGATCTACCTATTAAAAAGATTCTAAAGATTATTAAAATAGAACTTTTCTGAACTTTATGTCGAGAAATGATGATCTAATTATTAACTAGAGTCTAAAGATCGTTAAAATCAAACTTTCATGACCTCCAAGTCCTAAATGATCATGTAATTATTAACTCATCTTCTTTTTGAATGGGACTGAATAAGATTGATATTGAATCACAGTACCCAGTCAGTAAAGATTGGTGGAGACCATGGGTAAATGTTTTTGTGGAGAAAAAAAAATGTAGAATTACAGCTCAATTTCTAGCTCTACTACCTGTAATCTCTGTCTGGCCTAAGCACTGAATCTCTAATGCTTACCATTAAATCCCTAGTGGGAAAAAGTTTTGCTTAGACAAGGAAAGTAGAAAGAGTTGGAAGAGATATTGCTGTAAGCATTTAAAGAAAATTCACAGAAATCGTGTATTATAATTTATGAAATATTGTGAAACAGTATTTAAATACAATATTCTGTGCTAAGAGAAAACAGGGATATCTGTTTAGTCAATTGAAAACAAGCAGGATGAATTTTTTTACAAATCAATCCTTTGCTTTAACTTCACTATTATTATTATAATATCATGTCATTCCATTCCTATTTAAATCTTTATGCTCCTGTGTCTTCACCTTCCATACTGAACACTCTGGTCATTTCATACTATGACTTCAAGCATCTCTGTGAACCCATGAGTTGTTAAAGCCACAGAAACTGCTCTGTATTCAACATCCTTTACTGAAGAGCAATGTTTTTCTTCTTAACAATTAGAGAATTGTGATGAGTAGTTTTATGTTAACTTGTCACAAGCTAGATTCATTTGAAAGAAAGGAATCTCATTTGAGAAAATGATTCCAAAGATGTGGCTGTAGGCATATTCTTAACTAGTGACTGATTCAGGATGGCCCACCTCATTGTGGGTGGGGCTATCCATGGACTGGTGGTCCTGGGTTCAATGGGAAAGTGGGCCAAGTATGTCATGGGAAGAGAGCCAGTCAAGAGCAACCCTCCATTGCCCCTGCATCAGCTTCTGCATCTAGAAACATACCCTGCTTGAGTTCCTGTTCTGATTTCTTCCAATGATGAACAGTGATATGGAAGGGTAACCAAATAAATTCTTTCTTCCCCAATTTGCTTTTGGTTATGATGTTTCATCACAACAAAAGTAACCCTACCTAAGACAGGAATAAAAACAACAAAACAACTTCTGTGGCAACACTATAGGGTGAAGGACCAACAGCACTTTCTCAAGCACTTTGTACTCAATTTTCTCATGTTTCTGTAGTCATTTATACCAGGTTGGATTCACTTCTGGAGTGGTGTGACAGAGACAATCCCGATACCTTTCTTTAAGAAGTTGTATGGCCATTAGCTTGGTGTTTTTGTGAAACTCCTCACAGTGAAAGCAGATGTATCCCTGACTCTTTTGTTTGTTCTTGGAACTCTTTCCTTCCCATTGGATTATCTTGTGCAGCTTTGGTATGAGGGCTCTTACTTGTTTTACTGTATCATTATTAGTCCCCTTTGTCATCTCTTGGAGGCCAGCTATTTTTCTTACAATAAAAAAAGAGTGGACATTTTTTGGCTGGGAGATTTTGATGACTGCTTCTATTTCCTTAGGAGATATAGAACTATTTAGTTGATTTACCTGGTCTTGATTCAGCTTTGGTAAGTGGAATTGATCAATAAAATTGTCTATTTCATTTAGATTTTCAAATTTTGTGGCATATAGACGTTTGAAGTAAGTCCTAATGATTGTTTGGATTTCCTCAGTGTCTGTAGTTACGTCCCCCTTTTCATTTCTGATTTTGTTGACTTAGATGGTGTCTCTCTGCCAGATGGTTTAAGTGCAGAATTCTACCAGACCTTCAAAGAAGAGCTAACTCCAGTTCTCTTCAAACTATTCCACAAAATAGAAACAGAAGGAACATTACCAAACTCATTCTATGAAGCCACATAGGTTTGGTACCTAAACCTCACAAAGACTCAACAAAGAAAGAGAATTTCAGACCAATCTCCCTTATGAACATTGATGCAAAAAATACTCAATAAAATACTTGCAAACTGAATCTAGGAACACATCAAAGATATCATCCACTATGACCAAGTAGGCTTCATCCCAGGTATGCAGGGGTGGTTCAGTATACAGAAATCCATCAATTTGATCCACCATATTAACAAACTGAAAGAAAAAGACCACATGATACTCTCCTTAGATGCTGAAAAAGCATTTGACAAAATCCAACATCCATTCATGTTTAAAGTATTGGAGAGATCAGGGATACAAGTCACATATCTAAACATAGTAAAGGCAATATACAGCCAGCCTATAACCAACATCAAACTGAAGGGAGAGAAACTTAAAACAATCCCACTGAAATCAGGGACAAGGCAAGGCTGCCTACTCTCTTCATATCTATTCAACACAGTGCTGGAAGTCCTTGCTAGAGCAATAAGAGAGTTGAAGGAGATCAAGGGGATACAAATTGGGAAGGAAGAAGTCAAATTATCACTATTTGCAGATGATATGGTAGTATACGTGAGTGACCCCAAAAATTCTACCAGGGAACTCCTACAGGTGATAAATACCTTCAGCAAAGTGGCCGAATATAAAATTAACTCAAAAAATCAGTAGCCCTCCTGTATACAAAAGATAAAAGGGCTGAGAAAGAAATTAGGGAAACAATACCCTTCACAATAGCCACAAAGGACATAAAGTACCTTGAAGTAACCCTAACCAAGCAAGTCAAAGACTTGTATGAAAAAAAATTTCAAGTCTCTGAAGAAAGAATTAGAAGAAGATATCAGAAGAGGGAAAGATCTCCCATGTTCATGGCTCGGCAAGATTAACATAGTAAAAATGGCCATTTTACCAAAAGCAATCTACAAATTCAATGCAATTCCCATCAAATTACTAACACAATTCTTTACAGACCTGGAAAGAAAAATTCTCAACTTCATATGGAATAACAAGAAACCCAGAATTGCTAAAACAATCCTCTTCAATAAAAGAAATTCTGAAGGTATCTCAATCCCTGATCTTAAGCTGTACTATAGAGCAACAGTTATAAAAACTGCATGGTACTGGCATAGAAACAGAATGGTGGATCAATGGAACCAAACAGAAGACCCAGAAATAAACCCACACACTTATGGACACCTGATCTTTAACAAAGATGCCAAAACCATACAATGGAAAAAAGATAGTATCTTCAACAAATGGTGCTGGTCTAACTGGATGTCTACATGTAGAAAAATGCAAATAGATCCATACTTATCACCCTGCACAAAACTAAAGTCCAAGTGAATCAAAGACCTCAACATAAAACCAGACACATTAAATCGATTAGAAGAAAAAGTGGGGAATACCCTAGAACTCACTGGTACAGGAGACAACTTCCTGAACAGAACACCAACAGCACAGGCTCTAAGAGCAACAATAAATAAATGGGACCTCATGAAATGGAAAAGCTTCTGTAAAGCAAAGGACACCGTCATCAAAACAAAGCGACTGCCTACAGATTGGGAAAGAATCTTCACCAACCCTTTATCTGACAGAGGGCTAATATCCAGTATATATAAAGAACTAAAGAAGCTGAAAACCAACAAATCAAGTAATCTAATTTAAAAAAATGGGGAACAGAGCTAAGCAGACTTATTTTCTTTTTAAGCAATCATGGAATTAGGGGATAATTCCCCAGAAATTGTAACCCTTAAAGAGCTTTTGTTATGCCACTTAAATATATTTGTCCTAAGTATATTAAATGTAGTCACTTAAATATATTTATCTTTTAAAGTTCCCACATACCTTTAGGTTTTTATCCTTTAAGAATAAATTCAAAAGACCAATAGAAATATGAGTGCCATTTAAAAAAAAAAAAACCAGGAGAGAACAAATGATATCAAAATGAGATAATGCTACCATCAAACAATTAGTAATTGTGGCTCTTTTCAAAGAAAACAACTACTGGTCCTCCCGAAATAACATGGACACTAACGTAATGTTGGTGGGAGTGTCAATTATTACAGCCATTGTGAAAAACAATGTCTGGGGTCCTTTAGAATCTCTCTATACATCTATCTTCGGACATAAATATTTGTATCTGGGCTTATAGTCAAAGACTATGAAAAACACACTTGCACATTCATTTTTCTTTCTTACATTATCTCTCACAGTAGATGAGATAATCTATCATAGTTAATGAATGGATGAATAAGATATGTAGAGTACACACATTGATATGCTACTTTTTAAAATTTTTAGTTTTTATATTCCTTACAGTTTATTCACTTTGTATCCTGGCTGTAGCACTGTCTTAGCCCCTTCCAATCCCACACTCCCTCTTCTCCTCCCATGCCCCTTTCCAAGTCCACTGGTAAGGGAGGTCCACCTCCCCTTCCATCTGACCCTAGCCTATCAGGTCTCATCAGGACTGGCTGCATTGTCTTCCTCTGGTATTTTAAACCAAAAACACAAAGCAGAGAGTGCAAACTGGCTTAAGGCAAGGCTGTTGATTTCCAAAGTCCAACTCAGTGATGTATTTCTCTCAGCAAAGCTGCACTGGCTTCCCAAACTGTGCCACCAACTAGGGACCTAGTGTTCAAACACATGAACCTATTAGAGATATTCTTACTCAAACCACAAGTTCCTAAAAAAAAGACTAGGCATTGTTGACAAACCTGGGAAGGTCATTATCCATACAGTAAAACACTGAAAGGAAAAAATGGATTGAAAAAATAGAATGATATAAATGTGTTGCTATGATCAACAGTTTTATCAAAAGCAACTTGGAAAGGAAAGGGTTTTTTGAAGCATCTCCTGCAGACAAAAAGGCAGGAACTTGAATCAGAATCCATGGGAAAATGTAGCCTAATACCTTGCTCCCACTGTTTTGCTTAACTACCTTTGTTTTAAAAAGATATGTTTTATTTTTATTAATTTCAGTTTATTCACATTGTATCCCATCTGTAGCTCCCTCCTTCGTTTTTTCCCCAATCCTACCCTCCCTCCCTCTTGTCCACCCATGCCCTTCCCCAAGTCCACTGATAGGGGAGGTCCTCCTCCCCTTCCTTCTGATCCTAGTCTATCAGGTCTCATCAGGAGTGGCTACATTGTCTTCCTCTGTGGCCTGGTAAGGCTGCACCTCCCTGAGAGGGAGGTGATCAAAGAGCAGGCCACTGAGTTCATGTCAGAACAGTCCCTTTTCCCATTACTCTACTTTTTAAAAATAAAATCTGGTTATTAATGCACTGAAAGAATGGATTTATTCAACCTCAAGGACAATGAAGCTCATCACAGATGAGTTTTATTTTAACAGAGAAGAACCAGGGAGTTAGAGGAAAATGCCTCCCACTGTTCTTCACCATACTGAGAGGCCTTAATTTTTATAGATGAATCTGCATATCCCAAGATCAGACCTACCACACATCCTTCTTCATATGGACTTGATAGGAGAAAAGAGATATGAATACAATGTTTCATTTATGGTTTCTTTAGGCATAAAATTGCAAAATTGTACAAATTTATGTGCAGATAATCACATCAATGCAAGAATTAGGCTAGTAAGAAATTAGGGTGAGATTGAAATTATAAAAATCTGTGCTACAGTCTCTAAAATGTTAAGTTAATTCCTCCTCTACTCTACATTCCAGGATATTTGCTGGCAAAAAAAAAATTACATAAGGTTTATTATAAAAACACCTTGACAATAAATAAAAAATATCTTGTTAAATTAACTACACCCAAACTCTATACAACTAAATGAACTCCTACAGAATTGAATAACTTCTTAGAATGGAAGCTACTTAATTTCCCCTTAAATTTTACACTTTCAGTGTCAAATATATATAAACTTGTGTATAACTGTAGAGTCTTAGTAATGACATGTGCTGGTAAACAATTTATAAGATTATTGTATCAAATTACCCTTAGGAAAACCTCAACCAACCATTAGAAGTTAGTGTTGAATATCTGACAACCATTACATTTTATCTGCTTGGTGTGGGGGCAGAGACAACAAGCACCACACTGAGATATGATCTTCTGCTCTTGCTGAAGCACCCACATGTCACAGGTGAGAAAACAGACTGTGAACTACAGCCACCATGTAAGAAGCTGGAAATATGCTGCCAGTGTTCTCTATGTTGCTTTTAAAGATGTCTCAGACCTTTACTTTCTGTGCCACTCATTGGTAATGAACTGATTGGCATGACTGATTGAAACAGACTCTGGATGTAGGAAAAGCAATTAAATACGGGTCATTGTCTAGGCTCCCTTGGAAGTTAACTGTGTCAGGCATAAGCAGCCTACATTGTCCTGAGGATACATATTTCATTCTTTTTTGTTTTGTTTTGTCTTTTGATTTATTTTTTTATTTTTATTTTATTTTAGTTTTAATTACACTTTATTTACTTTGTATCCCCCCTCTAGTTCTCTCCCTCCTCCCATCCCAATCCCTCCCTTCCTCCCCCTTCTCCAGGCATACCCTTCCCCAAGTCCACTTGTAGGGGAGGGTTTCTTTTTCTTCCTTCTGATCCTAGTCTGTTAGGTCTCATCAGGAGTGGCTGCATTGTCTTCCTCTGTGGCCTGGTAAAGCTGCTCCCCCCTCAGGGGGAGGTGATCAAAGAGCAGGCCAATGAGTTTATGTCAGAAGCAGTCCCTGTTCCCATTATTATGGAACCCACTTGGACAATGAACTGCCATGGGATACATCTGTGTAGGGGTTCAGGGTTATCTCCATGGTACTGTTTGGAGTATGAGTCTCAGGAAGGACCACTGTGCTCAGATTGTTTGGTTCTGTTGCTCTCCTTGTGGACCTCCTGTCCTCTCCAGATCTTACTATTTCCCACTTCTTTCATAAGATTGTCTGCATTCTGCCCAAAGTTTGACCATAAAGAAGAAAACAGGAAACAACTTAGGAGCCTCCCACAGAGGGCCTCTGAAAGGCTCTGCCCTGCAGACTATCAAAGCATATTTCATTCTTAAAAGTCTGGTTTTTAGAGCAGCTAAAGTCTTGCAGATTCCTTCCCTCTTCCTGATGGATGTAACTTTCAGTGTAGAAAAGAAAACTTCCTTCATAACAAGAAGGCCTAGAATTTACTAAGTCTAACCTTGTGTACTGAGAAGTATTCAAAATATTTAGATTCCCTAGGTACATGTTTCCATTGATGTATAGGTAAAGAGTTTTATCTACACATAAAATGTAGAAAGTATAGATGAAAAAGTTTTATCACAAATAACGCTTTAACAAACACGATTGAGCAAATGCCCTTGTTTACTTGAGCATATTTTGAATATATGCCTAAGAGAGGTATAGCTGGATCTAGAGGTAGCACTATTTCCAGTTGTCTGAGAAAGCAGCAAATTGATTTCCAAAGTGGTTGTACAAGTCTACATTCCCACCAGCAATGGAGGAGGGTTCTCCTTTCTCCACATCTTCTCCAGCATGTGTTGTCACCTGAGGTTTTATCTTAGCTATTCTGATGAGTGTAAGGTGAAATCTCAGGGTTGTTTTGATTTGTATTTCTCTGATGACTAAGGATATTGAGCATTTTTTAAGTGTTTCTCTCTCATTCAATATTCCTCTATTGAGAATTCTCTGTTTAGCTCTGTATCCAATTTTTAATAGGATTACTTGATCTGTTGCTGTTTAGCTTCTTAAGTTCTTTATATATTCTGATATTAGTCATTTGTCAGATAAAGGGCTCTTCATCCTTCCAGTCTGTAGGTTGTCATTTCCAGAATCTGGAAACAACCCAGATATCCCTCAGTTGAGGAATGGATATAGAAATTGTGGTACACTTACACAATGGAATATTACTCAGCAATTAAAAACAAGGAAATCATGAAATTTTCAGGCAAATGGTGGGATCTAGAAAAGATCTTCCTGAGTGAGATATTCCCAAAGCAGAAAGACACACATTTTATTTACTCATTTATAAGTGGATATTAGACATATACTATAGGATAAACATACTAAAATCTGTACACCTAAAGAAGCTAAGCAAGAAGGAGGACCCTGGGTAAGATGATCAATCCTGATGCAGAAAGGCAAATGGGACAGACATCGGAAGAGGGTGATAACAGGGAATGGGACAGGAGCCTACCATCGAGGGCCTCTGAAATATTCTACCCAGTAGGGTATCAAAGCATATGCTGAGACTCATAGCCAAATTTTGGGCACAGTACAGGGAATCTTATGAAAGAAAGGAGATAGAAAGACCTGGAGGGGACTGAGCTCCACAAAGAGAGCAACAGAACCAAAAAAATCTAGGCATAGGGGTCTTTTCTGAGACTGATACTCAAACCAAGAACCATGCATAGAGATAATCTGAAACCCCTGCACAGATGTAGCCCATGGCAGCTCAATTTCCAAGTGGGTTCCCTAGTAAGGGGAATAGGGGATGTCTCTGACAAGAACTCAGTGGCTGGCTCTTTGATCATCTACCCTTGGGGTGACAGCCTTCAGGCCACAGTGAAAGACAATGCAGACAGTCCTAATGAGACCTATAGGCTAGGGTCAGATGGAAAGGAAAAAGGACCTCCCGTATAAGGTCAAGAGGCATGGGAGGAGAAGCGGAAGGGAGGGCATTATTGGGAGGGGACAAGCAAGGGGGCTAAAGCTGGGATACAAAGTGAATAAATTGCAATAAATAAATATATAAATGAATAAATTTGGGAGTATTTTATTGAGTATTTTTGCATCAATATTCATAAAAGAGACAGGTCTGAGATTCCTTTGTGTGATTTAGGTAACAAGGTGACTGTGGCTTCATAGAATGAGTTTGGTAATGTTTCTTCTGTTTCTATTTTGTGGAATAGTTTAAAGAGAATTGAAGTTAACTCTTCTCTGAAAGTCTGGTAGAATTCTGCGCTGAAACCATCTAGCCCTGGGCTTTTTTTGGAAGGGAGACTTTTGATGACTGCTTCTATTTCCTTGGGGGATATAAGACTATTCTATCTTTCTACCTGATCTTGATTTAATTTTGGTAAGTGAAATTGATCAAGAAAATTATTCATTTCACTCAGATTTTCAAATTTTGTAGCTAGGCTTTTGTAGTAAAACCTAAGGACTGTTTGGTTTTCCTCAATGTCTGTAGTTATGTACCCTTTTTTGTTTCTGATTTTGCTGATTTGGACAGTTTCTCTCTGCCTTTTAGTTAGATTGGCTAAGGACTTGGCTATCTTGTTAATTTTCTCAAAGAACCAGCTCTTGGTTTCATTAATTCTTTGAATAGTTTTATTGGTTTCTAATTTATTGGTTTCAGCCCTGAGTTTTATTATTTCCACCAGTCTACTCCCCTTGGGTGTGTATGCTTTTTTCCCCCTTAGGGCTTTCAGGTGAGCTATTAAGTTGTTTATATGCAATATTTCAAATTTCTTCTGGAAGGCACTTAGTGCTATGAACCTTCCTCTTAGTACTGCTTTCACTGTGTCCCATAAGTTTGGGTATATTGTGCCTTCATTTTCATTGAATTCTAGGAAGTCTTTAATTTTTTTCTTTATTTTTTCACTTACCCAGCTGTCATTGAGTAGCGAGTTGTTCAGTTTCCATGTATGTGTAGGCTTTTTGCTCTTTCTGTTCTTGTTGAAATCTAGCTTTAGACCATGGTGGTCAGATAGGATTCAATGGATAATTTCAATCTTCCTGTATCTGCTGAGGCTTGTTTGGTAACCAACTATATGGCCTATTTTGGAGAAGATTCCATGAGGTGCTGAAAATAAGTTATACTCTTTTGAATTTGTTTGAAAAGTTCTGTAGACATCTATTAAAACTATTTGATTTAGGGCCTCTGTAAGTGTCCTTATTTCCTTGTTTAGCTTCTATTTAGATGATCTGTCCCTTGGTGAGAGTGGAATATTGGAGTCTCCCACTATTAAGGTGTTGGGGTCAATATGTGATTTCAGCTTTAATAATGTTTCATTTACAAATGAAGGTGGTCTTGTATTTGGGGCATAGATGTTCAAAATTGTGATGTCCTCCTGGTGAAATTTTCCTTTGATGAGAATAAAATGCCCTTCCTCATCTTTTTTGATTAATTTTGGTTGAAAGCCTATTTTTTTTAATATAGGATAGCTACCCTAGCTTGTTTTCTAGGTCCATTTGCTTGAAAAACATTTTTCCAGCCCTTCACTTTGAGGTAGTGTTTATCTTTGTTGGGTAGGTGTGTTTCTTGGATGAAGCAGAATGTTGGATCCTGTTTCTGCAACCATTCTGTTAGTCTGTGTCTTTTTATTGGAGAGTTGAGTCTATTGATGTTGATAGATAATAGTGACCAATGACTGTTAGTTCCTTTTATTGTGGAGTTAGTGGTCTTACTGTGATTCATTGCTTGTTCTCTTTTAATTTTTGTTGGGAAATTATCTGTATCCTATGTTTTCTTGGGTGTAGCTGTTTTCTTTGGATTTTTCCTTCTAGAATCTTCTGTGGGGCTGGGTTACTGTGTAGATATTGCTTAAATTTTGTTTTGTCATGGAATGTTTTGTTTTCTTCATCTATGTTGATTGAAAGCTTTGCAGGGTATAGTAGTCTGGGTTGGCATCTGTGGTCCCTCAAAGTCTGCATGACATCTGCTCAGGCCCTTCTGGCTTTCATAGTTTCTGATGAGAAGTCTGGTGTGATTCTAATAAGTCTACATTTATATGTTACATGGCCTTTTTCCCTTGTTGCTTTTAATATCTTTTCTTCCATAGATTTACTGTTTTGACTATGATTTGACAGGAGGAGTTTCTCTTCTGGTCTACTCTATTTGGTGTTCTGTAGGCCTCTTGTTTTTTATGGACATCTCTTTCTTTAAGTTTGGAAACTTTTCTTCTATGATTTTCTTGAAGGTATTTTCCGGACCTTGGAGCCTGGAATCTTCTATTTCATCAATTCCTATTATTCTTAGATTTCACCTTTTCATGGCGTCCTTGATTTCTTGGATGTTTTGTGTTTGGGACTTTTCTGATTTTACTTTTTCTTTGAGAGAAGTATCAATTTCTGCAAGTGTATCTTCAGCCCCAGAGATTCTTTTTTATATCTCTTGTATTCTATTGTTGATGCTTACCTTTGTGGTTCCTGGTCTTTTTTTCTAAGTTTGCCTGTTCCAGGATTTTCTCTGTTTATGTTTTCTTTATTGATTCTAATTCTGCTTTACATAATTAATTCTTGAAAAGAATATAAAGAACCATTGAAGAACAGTTATATAAGTTCAAAATAGTACAATTTTCCAAATCATAGTAGGCTTGTAAGATGGCTCAGTGGTTAAGAACACTAGATGTTTTTCCATAGGTCTTGAGTTCAATTCCTAGCAACCAAATGGTGGCTCACTATAAAGGGATCTGATGCTCTTTTCTAGCATGTAGGTATACATGCAGAAAGTTTTCAAGATCATTATGTGATCACTGAATCACTGTAGATATGGCAGAATACCCTGAGAATACTATAAGGATCCTTGCTGATCCATCAGACCTGTACTTGTCATGAATATTGGATTTTGACATCTGCAGTGTGTGGTAAAACCATTGAGTGGACGACCCTTCACTGATTAAATGTTTCTGATTAAAGACTCATAACACATTCTTTCACTCTCCCAGGTACTTTGATGACAAGTGTGACAACCACACATAGCTAAAAATATTTTTAGATAGTATATTGATTTTTTTATTGAAAGTAGACTTTTTTCATACTATATATTCCAATAATGGTTTTCTTTCCCCCAAGTCCTCCCTTTTAGTTAAGCAGTGGTTATTTCTAAACCAGCTGTATACCCAAATCACCACACAGAGACTAGGATTTATTTAATTATTCTAGAGCACAATGCTGGGCAATAATTTCCTACCATTCAGATTTCCCACATTTTACTTGGTTTTAGTCATATTTTAGGTCGGGTTCATCTCCCTCCTGGTTCGAAATCCTGTCCTGCAGACCTCTGCTCTCCTCCTCCTCCCATTTGCTTCCTTCTTCTCCCCTCCAGACCAGCATGTCCCACCCTATTCACTCCATTGCACAGCACTGGCTGGTTATTTTATTGACAATACAGAGAACAAATGGTGGCATGTTTACACAAACTTGAGACAGGTGATGCTTAGACTAATGATCACAGTGCAATGTCTGGACTGAAATCAGATAGTGGTTTCAATCAATATAGAGAAATCAGCATTTGAATGAACAATGGTACATTCCACAAGAATATTATACTAACATTTTCCCATTTTAAGTCCAATAAAAGTCTCCTTTTACATATAATTTCTCACAAGCATTATATAGTCCTAAACTTATAAATGTATGAGATGTGCAGGATGAAACTAAACTGTAAACCAATTTTATCCATGCCAATTAAAAGGATGGCAAAATAAATTTTGAGTTTATTGTAGCCAAGGATTTATTGGTCATGTGCTACTGAAGCTTTGACTGGAGACATTTTTTTTATGTCTCAATCAGTTTCAGAGTTGTTCCTGAAGGAATTGAGGATAGCAGGGGTGGCTCCATTTTGTTTTTTAGACTCTATCTTAAGTTGACTGACCTTGGAGTGACTTGACCCCCACCTTTGGGTTCCAAGAAGGGCCACATGACCCTCCACCCTGCAGGTTGTCATGGATACCACAGAATGTGTAAATAGATAACTATAAACAGGCCTCCACCCCACAGGTTTTCAGGTTGTCATAAATGCCACAGAATGCGTTAGTGGGTCCTCCACTCCACCCAGCAGGCTATCATATAGATATCTTAGATATCTGTTGGTTTGGCCAGGTGGCTTGGAACAATTAGCCTAAAGGTCATTGCTGAACCCCCCACCCAAAACTTACCCTTGCTAAGGCTTGGAATTCCTCACTTGTCATTTTTCCCTTTAAAAACTCTGCCTCCTTGAGACTCGGGGCCTCACTTTCTAACCTGCTATGTCAGGGAAGATTGGTGGCCCACGCTTAAACTTCAATAAATATCCTTGTGTGATTTGCAATGGACTCTATTCCTAGTGGTCTTTTGGGGTCTCTTGAATCAGGCACAACATTCCCATGTGCATGGATCAGCAATTTATGTTACCTTTTTGTTTAGTCTCTTGACTTCTCTCTTCTTTTGTGTGGCCAAGATCTTTAGGCGGTCTTCCTCTTTCATTTCTAACCTTCATCAGTCTAGATAGGACCCATAATCTCTCTTCTCCTGTATGAACATATGCAAAACCTCTTCCCCAGCATGACATATTTCCTGTTTTCCATTTTGGAATTAGGACCTCTATATGCCGCTTTAATTCAGTAGACCTTTTTAAATTCCACTGTCTTAGCAGGTGTTATTTATTTAATTTAAACATTTTTAAAATCAATAAATCATCATTTAATCTATTTTGGGGTGAAATATTTTCTTCCTATTTTATGACTGTCTTTTTAAAATTACTATTAGATATTTTCATAATTGTTTGACCTGTAGGATTATAAATTATATCTGTAACAGGTTTCATGTCATAATGTCTAAAATATTGCTGCATTCTAATGGATATACATGCTGAAGTACCATCAGCCCCAATTTGCAAGGGCATCTCCAAAACTTTCACAATCTCTAACAAATGTGTATCCTTAGGATTGTGCTCTCTAGAATTTAAGGCAAAAGCCCATTGGAATTCTGAATATGAATCTATGGCATGGTATATGTATTTCAGTTCTCCAAACTCCTCTATAAAATGGAGCACACTAGCCACTGTATTACCTTCTTCCAAGACAAAACTAAATACTAAACACTAAGCATTTCTACTTTAGCATATAGATCTTCCTACAGTAATTTAACGTTGACAAAACACATATTATAACCAGTCTGACCAAGAAGACTCTCCAGCATCTCAGTGGGCTACTATTTTGCAGTATTTCCAAGCTTCTGTGGACTTTTCTCATCTAGAACCACCTCTTTTGTTGTTATTGTAAGTACCAGATTGGACAGCTGTGAAGGCTCTCTATTTTGATTCAAAGATTCCCTCAACGTCTGTTCTATGGCCTTTAATTTAGCATCTATTTTCTCAGTCTCTTCTTTCTCCAAGTCTGTCTTATCCCAATCTCTCCCAAAGAGAATATATAAAACTGAAATTGTCACTGAAAAAATTATTTGTATGCTAAGAGAAACAAACTCAAATACTATCCAGAATTATTGTGTCATTGTGTCTTCCTCCATTTTCAATATAGAAATTTATCCTTTTGAATCTCAAAACCTCTCCCTAAGGAACTTTATTTATTTAGACCCAGCTTCCCTTTCAGACTTTACCAGTTCAGATGCTTGAAGCTTCTCCGTCTCTGGCTTCTGCTTCCAGGGAAAGGTATTATTTTTGCCTACCTCAATGGATCCTGACCCCTTCCTCATTTTGTGAAGTTATTGGGTCCATACATGTTTGCTCCTTAGACTGGCAAGAACCTCTTCTCAACGGGATGTTGCTTTTTGCCTTGGCTAGCAAAGTCTTGCTTTTAGAAGCTTCCTTGTTAAAGAGCTATATTTTTATCTTCTTAAAGGAATTGTCTCTCTAGGGTTTGTATGTAACAATTTTTGTTTTTCTGCACCCTGCTGGAGGCCTTGCTGCTCTACAGGGGGGCCTGTCTAATCAGGAATCTGTGAACTCCTTGTTTAGGGACTTCCTTTGCTTTGGTTTTAAGGACAGAACTAAAAACAAAAAACAAGACAAAGAAAAAAAACTCTATAGTTTTAATTTCTATGTAAGTTCTTGCTAGATTACTGTAAATTCTGACCCATGTTTGCTGCTATTTGTTGTCAATTATTAATAGTTAGTATTAATTTTTAGTTAAGCAGCGCTTATTCCTAAGCCAGCTGTGTACCCAAATCACCACACAGAGACAAAGATTTATTTAATTAGCCTAGAGCACAATTCTGGGCAATAGTTACTCCATCCTAAACCTCCAAGCCCTCATAGTTTTCTCCCATTTAGATTTTCCACATTATAGGTGCTTTCAGTCATATGTTAGGTCCAGTTCATCTCTCCTCCTGGTTCCAAGTCCTATCCTGCCTTTCTTTTCTCTCCCACCTCTTCCCACTCACTTCCATCTCCTCCCCTCCAGACCATGATGTCCTACCCTATTCTCTCCATTGCTCAGCATCATGGATGGTTGTTTTATTAACAATACAGAGAACAAAAGATGGCATGCTTACACAAACTTGAGACAGGTGATGCAGGACTCCTTGCAGAGGCAGGCAGAGCCTTGTGCATGAGACCCCTACTGGCTATGCTCTGATGTACCTGAAATGTTTCTGGGGTCCTGCAGGCCTCCTCTAGAAGGGAGGCAGAAGTGTGAGACTGACAATGGAGTTCAGGAGACAGAGTGCAGCTCGCCTCTGTTGGCTGTGCTCCAGGAGGATCAGGCTGGCGGGAATTGGCAGGGAGGAAGGCAATGGTGCTTAGGGAGAGCCTGCTGCTCACTTTTGCTGGCTGTGCCCCAGATGGACCCAGAAGGCAGGGGGCTGGCTAGGAGGAGCAGGGGTGGGTATTACTGGGGCACTAAAGGCCTCCTCAGGAAGGTAGGCAATCCAAACTCAGTTTATAGTGAGTAGAGTGTTCAGAGACCTAACTGTGGCTGCAAGTGTCCACAACATGTAATTTTAAAAGGCAGAACCCTTGTCCAGGTAGCTTGCTTAGCAACTGGGAGATTTTATGGCCCCAGGGTTATAGTTCCCACCACTGTGCTGTTGACTCGTATCTTTCTTAGGGCACCTTGCACCGCACCTGTTGTTACAAGAAATTTTCTCCTCTTTCTAGAGAAGCCTGTGTCCTCCATCCTGGATTCTGGATCTCACAGCTCACAAAATAATATATTTCTTATGATCATCTGTTAGCAGGGAAAAAATTGTTCCACCTTTGTCTATCCCCGTAAGCATCTATGCATCTATACCCCATCAAATACCGCTCTCAGTCTTACTCTCTTGTGTCAGTTACAAGCACAAGGCATCTCACATTCACTTATGTGCATAGCATAGTTACTTTTTTTTTCCTCTTTTTTCCCCAACAGGAAAATGGATGTGTGTAAGAGAGGGCCTGGCTCTCATGCAGCTGTTTCTATTTCTCACCAGCATTTTACAGAATTTCAAACTGAAATCTCTGGTTCACCCAAAAGACATTGATACAGCCCCAATTCTGTGTAGATTCTTTTTTGTGCCTCTCCCCCATTTCCAGATCTGCTTTATTTCTGTCTAATGAAGATAGAAGCCTGGCTCCTGGTGTGTTGTTCTTTAAAATCACCCCCAAAGCCTACCTTTACCACTTTCCCATGAAGGCCACTATGTCATTCCTGCTTCTCACAACTTCTTTCATTACTGAGGAATATCAGTTCTTTAGTATGCTCTCTCTAAAGTCACTGCAAAATATCCTGCAAAAGAGTCACTGCAAATATGAGTCTTAGGAGATACCCTGTTCCAAAACAAATCTTAGGAGATTTTTTATTTTAATTTTTATTTTTATATTAATTACAGCTTATTCACTTTGTATCCCAGCTGTAGAGCCCTTCCTCATTCCCTCCCAATCCAATCCCCCCTCCCTCATCTCCTCCCATGCCCTCTCCAAGTCCACTGATAGGGGACGACCTCCTCCCCCTCCATCTGACCTTAGCCTATCAGGTCACATCAGAACTGGCTGCATTGTCTTCCTCTGTGTCCTGGAAAGGCTGCTCCCCCATCAGGGGAAGGTGATCAAACAGCCAGCCACTGAGTTCATGTAAGACACAGCCCCTATTCTCCTTACTAGGGAACCCATTTTAATATTGAGCTGCCATGGGCTACATCTGAGCAGGGGTTCTAGGTTATCTCTATGAATGCTCCTTGGTTGGAGTATCAGTCTCAGAAAAGATCCCTATGCCCAAATTTTTTGGTTCTGTTGCTCTCCTTGTGGAGCTCCTGTCCCTTCCAGGTCTTTCTATCACGTCCTTCTTTCATAAGATTCCCTGCACTCTGCCCAAAGTTTGGCTATGAACCTCAACATCTGCTTTGATACACTTCTGGGTAGAGTCTTTCAGAGGCCCTATGTGGTAGGCTCCTGTCCTGTTTCCTGTTTTCTCCCTCTCCCAATGTCTGTCCTGTTTGCCTTTCTGAGTGAGGATTGATCATCTTACCCAGGGTCCACCTTCTCACTTAAAGAAATGTCGAATGTCCTTAGTCATCAGGGAAATGCAAATCAAAACAACACTGAAATTTCATCTTACATCTATCAGAACGGCTAAGATATTGGGAGCTTTGATGGAACAAAACCAGAGATTGAACTCTGACTTCCACATGTGCCTATACACAAACACACATATACATACATACACACGTACACATACTAGTGTTCAAACACACATACATACAGACCTATAATCTTCCCTTATAAACACATACGGAAAAGACTGGATTGGAAAGGATGCTATGAGACAGCTCTTTGGCTGGGCATTGCCTGAAGTTACTGGAAGTATTTATATTTGAAATAGATAGGCAGTGTTCAAGAGTACATGCACACTCTGTAGAAACAAGGGCATAATACACTGGCAAGATAAAGGCTTTGATGTTATCCAGAACAAAACAAAAACATTATAAATCTGTTTAAAATTTTTAAAACATTTTTGATTTATCTTCCAGATTAATCATGAGCATATACTGTACTTACTCTGTCTCTAAGCTCCTCTTTTCTTTCCAGTAAGAATAACAGTCGAAGGAAGCATTACCATTTTATTATTCTTTAGTTGCTATATTGCCTTTCCACTGCATTGAAAATTATTAAGTAAGAAATTATATCACACATGAGTCCTTGCTGTCAGTCTCAACAGAAGCCACATTGCCTGTTCTCTCTTAGCCACTATAGTAGTGGCAAAGGCATACATGTCTTTAACATGAGAGTACCAGTGGCAGGCATATACTCATGCAAGCTATGCAATTTATGCACAGATGAAAATGGTATAAAATATGGTTCTTTGTAAAAATTGGATTGAAATATTTACATTTTGTACTAAAGGACATGACACTAAGGAAGTCAAGATATTTAAAAGATAAAATAGTGTTTAATTTAATTTAATTTTGGGAAAATGAATAAAAATTTAGAACAAGAGGAATCAGTAGATAGTTAAGAGGCCTTACTGCTCTTATAGAGGGCTGCAATAAGGTTTCAGCATCAACAGTTGGCAGCTCACAACTTCCTACAACTGCAGCTACAGACTTCCAACATTCTCTTCAGAACTCTTCGGACATCTGCTCAGAAGTGCACATAAAAACACAGACACAAAAAATAAATAAAAATAAATCTTTAAAAACACATAATGTTACTTATAAACATACATATATGTATCCCTATACAAACTGAGCAGATTGTATTTCTGTATTAGGAGTATTGTGTAAATACACTTACACATGTGTATATACAACAGCAATTAATTTTAAAAAAGGAAAGAAACAGTATATGTGAGACTTTGGAGGGAGTAAAAGGAAGGGGCAAATGATGAAATTATATCCTGAAAAAGTAAGAGAAATAATTTCTGAAAATATATTTAAAATGAAATCAGGTTACATGTAATTATATCTTTAAACATTTAATATTTTATGGATAAACACTGAAAATCTTTCTTGTTTTTAGATATATATAGCATATTAAATATATTAAAACTTATGTTTAATGTATTTGGGACAGTGTAATGCTTGTATTTTAATGCTAATTAGAGGCCCTCAAGATCTGGTTACTGTCTTTTTCATGTGTAAATCTGCCTAAGACATTTTTCTTAACTGGTTAATAAAAAAAAAAAGACCTGTACCTGGGTATGGCAGAAGAAGGTAGATGTGGCTAATGTTCCTTGGCTTTGGAGACAGGAGAATCATGGAAGAAGACAGATGGGAAGAGAGGAGGAAGGAGGACAATAGGATGATTTAGTGTGGACAAGGAACCACATGAGCCAGGAGGAAGGACACCAAGGATGGCATGGCTGGAGAAAGCAACCTAGATTAAGGATAAGCAAGTGTTTATAGAATTATGAATAGGAGATATGTCAAATAGAAATAGTTAAGGTGGATGGCATTCAATAGGGAAGTTATTGAGTTAGTGTAGATAGAATTATATACTCAGCTCAAGGTGTTATAAGGCAATTATAAAATCTAACAGTTGTCTGTGTCTTATTGATTGTGATACCAGGTTAAATAATACTGCTATAATAATTATAGGACTAATAATAACAAATGATATTTAGCCCAACACCATATTATTTCCAATAACAAATGGCACCCAAATAATTTAATGTATCCACAACCTTAAAATCATACTTTATTATAGTTTGGGTCGGAGATAAGCTCTGAGTGAGACAACCCAAACTTAAAGCCTAAAAACTCTCAGGTCAAATACTGTCTTTTTAAGAGGGACTCTTAAACACACCCACAAGTAATTTCTACTTTGGGCAAAGGGGACAGAAAGGGGAAAAACTTAACACATAAAAGCTGGTTTGCCGCTGCATCTACCTTCTCCTGCCAACACACAAGCCATTTTCAAACTTTAACAGCTATAAAAAGGGAGGGAGAGGAATGATTCCTTAGCAAAGATGTTTTTTCCACAAACCTATGGGTCGCAGGCATGCTAGCTTAGCACACTTGCTGCCTCAGATATCACAGAAGCAGTTGTTGCCTTCACATTCTTAACAAAAGAAAATCACCACAGAGAGGATTTCTGATGAGCAGATGGGAATGTCTTAATCAGCTCACACAGCGGCACCCTGGCTTTCCCAGAGATAACCTAGTTTGGGTCCACATAAGGAATAAACCACAAAAAACTCAGACTAACACAAAATCAATAATCAATTTTATTCTGAATAGCCTAACAGTTTTCTAGTGTGGAACTGAAAGGTAATTTAATCAACACTAAATAAATAGTGCAAAATAATTAATGCACAGAACAGCCCCACAGTTCACAGAAACTGATAGGAACTATAACCAACATAAAATAATTAATGCCTTTAACCTCGCCACTCAGGAAAGAGGCAAAGCATAGGAAAACCCTGTCTCCATAAAAATAATAGCATATCTATAAAATAATATATTTTAACTCCTTATAATCTTCTAATTAATCCACATAAAGATGTTTATATATTCAATCATAGTATAATTTATCCTCATTGGGTAAAATCAAAATTAGGCTAAATAAAAATCAGGCTGCTAACAAAAGAAGCAGAGACAGATGATACTGGATCCAACCCACAGGATTCCTCCTTCCAGCATGCCAAGAAAGTGACACATCTATTCCAGCATCCTGCCTGTTCCAGCATACTGTTTGTTCCAGCCTCAGCTGCTTCAGTTGCTGTTCATGATCAAAGCTTGCTCGCAAAACAGCTACAAAGACTGCTACTGATCTCAATTGGTCCAGCATTTCAGACTGTTCCAAACAGGATTTGTAGAACATGAAATTTCTCAACACCTAGACACTGAGCCACAGATGTTAATCATTTTTTTTTCAATTTCCTTTGTGCCCTCAAATAGAATTTCTTTGCCCCCCAAATCAGCATTAAGAAACCCATGAGAATGATCTCATATTTCCCTTAGAGGGAGTTGGATAGGTTTTTGGTTGTTTTAATGGGCTATGAATATTTGTCATCAACTAGGATAATTGTTTGTAAATTATTAATAGTGTTATTTAGAAAAAAGCAAGGTATAAAAACTTAGATTCAGGGATTGTCCTTTTCTCTTTCTTTCTTTCTTTCTTTCTTTGGTACAGAGAATGGGGTTGTAATGAAAATATGGGCAATATAGGGATATCTTTTAGGAATGATAAGACAAAAGGTAGATTATTGAATCTATTCCTCAAGTTAAGGCTTTATTTGCTAGTCTCAAATAAGTTTATTTTTAACTAATTGGAATAGAATTTTGTACATTGATGCAAAAATAAGTCTATTCTTGATACATTGGTATAAATTTTGGTATATTGATACAAATTCAAGGTTACTTCCAATACTTTTAAACTGCCATTACAAATAATGCAAGTTAATTTTTAGTTAATAAACTCCTGGTCATGCCAGATACTAATGTAATATATCACAGGAATTATACCCTAAGTTAAGAGATAGATATGATTCTATAGATAGATAGGTAATATAAAGATAAATAGATAGATAAAATCTCCAAACATTTAGAGATCTACAGAATATACCATTTAAAAAATGTTTTTTATTATTTCAAGGATATTTTTGACAATGAGATATGTTAACTCCTGGCAGCAGCCCTAGACTACACATGAGCATCAAAGAACCTCTACATGGAGATGGCTTTAAATGTGGTGAAAACAGCCATCAGGACAAAGAAAATGACTTTCCTTTACGACAGACAGAATTCTACTTAAAATGTGCAAGCTTGATTGCAAGCGAAGTCAACTGCCAAATGCGCCAAGACAGGGTAAGCAAGTCCCAAATAGTTACTGCTTCAGGATGAAGATGATGCTCCATCATAATGGAGAGCTTTCAGTAGCCTTTCAGGCAGCAAACTGCCGCTGCCATTTTTTAATATTTGGAAGAAGGCGCTTCTTCTTCACTCAGGTAATTAATTATATTCCTTTTCAAGTCTCTGATGGTGTTAAAGATTACTTAGTCATAGTTTTACAATTAGCTTAGTTGCTTAAGAATTAAAAGATGCTTTAGGCCTAGAAAGGTGTTTTAAGGTGATAGATACAAACTGTAATAAAAATAAGTTAGGTTCAAAATTTTGATCCTCCAAGAGAGATATTTTCTTCAAGATCACCAAATACATTTAGACTAGATATTATATAGAGAGGCTTACCTATTAGTTTTTATAATTATTTCATAATTATTCTTAATATATAAAAATGGCCTTTTTATTTAGACAGAAAAGGAGAATTGTTAGGAGTTGGTCTAATGCTTGTATTTTGATGCTAATTACTGGCCCTCAAGATCAGGCTACTGCCCTATATTTGTTGTATAAACCTGCCTAAAACATTGTTCCTGATAGATTAGTTTCAAAAAGGCTTGTACTTGGCCAAAGCAGAAAAAGGTAGATGGGGCTAAGATTCCTGGGCTTTGAGGACAGAAGAATCATGGGAAGGAGTGTACAAATGGGTAGAGAGGCTGAAGGAGGGCAATAGAGTGAGTTAGTGTGGAGAAGAAACCACAGGGGCTGGGAAGAAGGACTCTGAAAAAGGTGTGAATGGAGAAAGCAACCCAAATGAAGGCTAAGCAAGTACTTATAGAATTATGTGTTAGAGATAGGTCAAATAGGAATAGTTAAGGTGGATGGCATCAGATGGGGGCTGAGGTAGATGTGAAGGTTATTGAGAGAATGTAGGTAGAATTATCTGCCAAGCCCAAGGTGTTATAAGACAGTTATAAAATTTAACAGGTTTCTGTGTGATAACGAGATAATAGTTAATCAGAACTGTGATGTCTGGTTACCTCACTACTTGGTCCCTATTGATTTTGACCTGTGAGAAAGAAAGACTGTAACTATGTTTTCAAAAAAACAGATTGTGACTTCACCTGCAACTAGGGGGAGCTCAGAATCTTGGAGTTCTCATTCAGTTTTTCCATCAAGTTAAGAAAATCCTGATATTTATAATGGATATTATTCTGGAAAATAATGGAGCAGATGACATTATTACAGGAGCAAAATCCAGAATGAAGGTGGGGTCACAGGGTGAGCCTAAAGAACTGTGAACAATTGTAAAATGCCATTAAAATATACATGGAAGACACTTTTTTCTTGGTAATCTGTCAAGGCACTTGAGAAGTTTTAAGCTACGTTTGTGTTAAGGGAAATGCATGGATTATTAATGCTTTGGAACCTGAACATGAGACCTATAATCTTATTAGGAAAATGAAAATTCGAAAAATGCTTAGAATAGATAGGAACAACATGACTCATACATCCATACCTAGATCAAGAATTAAATGTCAGATTCTAAACCTGCACTTACCATTGGTTTTTCTCAGTTCCTCCACAAGGCACTGTGCTTCCTCTTGAACATTATCCTCAATACCCCTTTTCCCCATGTCCAAATTCCTCAGGGTCATGAGTGAGAAGCGCCTTGTATGTTTCCATATATTTCCATTGCTAAAAACAATGCCAAAACAATGGAAGCAGACAATAGTGAGTACATCCCAGAGACAGAAGAAGGAGATGACTGGTGGCAGCCATAATGTCCCCAAGTGTATTTAGGGAGCGAGCACAGTCTCTGCTTTCCACGTTCCAGTTGACAATGGATACTGCCAAGCACACACATAAGCACACGTACTCTTACCCAGGCTGTTACTAACTTTATCTAAAATGGGAACCCGTCCTCTTACAAAAAACTCCTCTGAATGGTCAGTCAGAGCTTCTTTCACTAGCTCATAGCCATGCAACACCACAGTGGGCTTCATGCCCAAATACAGTGTGAACACAGGGCCATAGACTTTTGATAACTGAAAGAGAAAGAAAATTCGCATATTAGAAAAATATCACCTTATTCTGCATGGTTTCAAACACTTGTAGACTACTGATAGTGTTGTGTTATTCTATTTTTATCCAGAAAAAAAAAAACTCAGTTTGAAGTATATTTGCCTTGATTTTTGAGGATATCACATGGGGATGACCCATACTGTGAGAGGAAATTACACAAGTCGTTTGCACATTGAGAACAATAAAATATCACACTAAGTACTTAGCAGGTCTCTTGGTCTTATTTCACAAAGGAAATGAAGGAACAGAGTCCTACATTCATTCCCAGGGCCCTATTGCAAAGTAAAGATTCCTAATTGGTACTCTCCTTATTCACTATCAGATGCTTGAGCATAACACTCATGCATCATTCAAACTGAAATAGACATCAGTAGTCATATGACTATTGCAGGATCAGATTTGAAACTCCTCTATGGAAACTACAGAGCCCTGTGATGAAGAATAGATATCTAAAATCTTTGGTCATCACAAATGAATGCATCCTTTTTTTTTTTCTTTTTGTCAGTTGTTACAAAATTACAGAGAGCAGGCATCATAGGAACTGCACCACAGAATGCAGCATTTTTGAAGAACACATCACAATGAAGTATTCTAGGATCAAGGGACAGGCTTTGCAAATGATAAAAGTCGACTGGGAAGCCAGCATACATACTCTGAACACACTGTTTGTTGCTTTAATTTCCTGTGTGAGCCCATGCCCATAGGTTTTACTTCATTCCAGGAACTAGTTAGTTCTTCACAGTTGAGATTCAAAGAACAAGGCAGCCTAAAATTCTGAATCATTGCCTAGAATATTCCTCAATCCTTACCTTCAGCCAAAATAATGGAAAATGATTATAAAAATGATTTGAAGAAGCATAACTTTAAAATTCTGTGATTATATTATAAAAATACAATAACCTAGATGTTCTTCAGCCTGAAACCTTGCTCCTTATTACTTTCCTCATCAGGATTAGAGGTAAAATGCAAAAAACGTAATAGGTTGTTTTTTTTTAATTCATGAGCATTTTTTACAATATTGTCTTCAGTAATAGGATTTCATTGCAAGCAGCAGGACTTGTATCTCCTTAACAAACTACTAGAAAAGCATAAAGTATAATTACATTGGTTAAGGATTATTGAATACCCTCCTTCACATCCATCTAGAGGAAATTGCCAATAATTGGGAGAGGAGTGGGCTTGGAGGGAGCTTCCCTCTCCCAAAGCCCTGTTTCCAGAGTGAGAGGAGAAGCAGACAGAACAGACTAAGCACCAAGACCATGTCTGGATCAATGGAGACTCTCCTAACTGACCCAGCTGTGATCAGGCAGCACAGAGCTTTGATAACTGCCACAGATCCAACATGTTGCACTTTGGGGCATCTTTGATTAATCTGCTAGACACTGTTTCATCTCTCTTCCAATTAGACTTTGTTCCAATGATAAGACAAACAAGTACTTATGTCTTTCTCTTTGAAAACAATCTAGAGATTTCTCAGAAAATAGGAATGGTGTTACCTCAAGATACAGCTATGCCACTCCTGGGCATATATCTGAAAGATGCTCAACTATACAACAAGAACATTTGCTCAGCTAGGTTCATGACAGGTTTATTCATAACAGCCAGAATCTGGAAACAGCCTAGATGTCCCTCAACTTAGGAATGGATGCAGAAATTGTGGTACATTTACAAAATGGATTAATCCTCAGTAATTAAAAACAAGGAAATCATGAAATTTTTAGGTAAATGGATAGAACTAGAAAATATCATCCTGAGTGAGGTATCCCAGAAGCAGAAAGACAGACATTGTATATACTCACTTATAAGTGGATATTAAACATATAACATGGGATAAATACACTAAAATCTATAGTCCTAAAGAAGCTAAACAACAATTAGGTCCTTACAGAAGATGCTTACTCCTCATTTAGAAGGGCAAACAGGATAGACGTCAGAAGTAGGAGAAGACACTGAACAGGACAGAAGCCTTCCGCAGAGGGAATCTGAAAGACTCTACCCAGCAGGGTATTGAAGCAGATCCTGAGACTCAGAGTTAAACTTTGGGCAGAGTGCAGGGAATCTTATAGAAGAGGAAGACATAAAAACCTGGAAGGAACAGGAGTTCCACAAGGAGACTAACAGGGCCAAAAAATCCGGGCCCAGAGTGGCTAGCAGAGACTGATGAATCAACTGAGGACCATGCAAGGAGAGGAACTAGTCACCCTGCTCAGATGTAGCCCATGGGCAGCTCAGTCTCCATGTGGGTTCTCTGGTAAGGTTAGCAGGTGCAGTCACTGGCATGAACTCAGTTTCCTGCTCTTTGATCACTTCCCTCTGGCAAGGTGGCCTTACTAGGATACAGAGAAAAAGGATCCAGACAATTCTGATAGGCTAGGGTCAGATAGTAGTAGAGGAGGACTTCCCCTATCAGTGGATTAGGGGAGGCACATAGGGAGGAAAGAAGGAGGAAGGAAGGTACCAGGAAGAAATGAGGGAAGTGGCTATAGCCTGGATATAAAGTGAATAAATTGTAATTAATAATAATAATAATAATAATAATAATAAAGAAAATATTTATGAGGATTTATTGTTTTTGTTTTTGTTGTTTTGTCAAGGAATTTGTGTGCTTCATCTGGTTTTGCATATTTCACTCCCAGACTTAGTTATTCACAATTTTTCTTTTTGTGATCTTAATACACTAAGGAGCCTCTTTCCTCTAATTATTTTCATTTGAGTATGGTGAACACTGCTGGGCCAGCTCTAAACTACTTTCAGCTTTGGTTGTATTTGGTCATTTAATTTTTTGATTGTTTTGTTTATTTACTTCAAATCCCTAACACAGCTTCTCCTCCCTTCTCTCTACTCAGTCCCTACCTCTACAACCCACTTCTACCATATCCCTCTTTCCCCATTACTCCTCTTTGATGGGGAGGACTCCTATGGATATCAACCGGCCTTGTCATGTCAAGTTGGAGTAGGACTAAGCTCATCTTTTCCTGCTGAGGCAGCATAGTTTAGGGAAAGGAATCAAAAAGTAGGCAACAGAGTTAGAGACAGCCCATGCCCCTGTTGTTGAGTGTCCCACATGAATAACAAGCTTCACTTCTATTATATATGTCTGGTGGGCCTAGTACCTACCCAAGCATGCTCTTTGGGTTGGTGGTTGAATCTCTGTGGACCCAGGTGAGTTGATTCTGCAGGTTTTCTTGTGTTGTCCTGACCTCTCTTGCTCTTTCAATCCATTCTTCCTCCCTTCCTCAACATTTCCCAAGCTCCACCTAGTATTTTGCTGTGCGGCTCTGTATCTCTTTCCATCAGCTGGTAGGTAAAGTTTCTCAGAGGACAGTTATGTGAGGATCTTGTCTATAAGTGTATCAGAATATCATTAAGAGTATCAGGGGGTGGGCTCACTCTCATACATGGGTTTTAAGTTGAATCAGTCATTGGTTGGCTCTTCCCTCACTTTCTGCTCCATCATTATCCCTGTACATCTTGTAGGAAGGGAAAATTATGGGTTGGAGGTTTTATTGGTTGGTTGGTGTCTCCATTCCTCTATTGGATGTCTTGCCTGGTTACAAGTGATGGCTGTTTTATGTTCCATATCTGCTGTTGCTAGGAGTCTTAGCAATGAGCCCTCATAGATTCCTTGGAGTTTTCCTTATCCTAGTTTTCTAGATCATCTCTGAGATGCTCCCCTCCCACATTGATTCCATTTCTCTCTCAGAGTTCTTTCTCCCTTTGTCTTCCCATGCTGAATCATTCCTGTTCCTCCCTCCACCTCCTTTACCATCGTGTTTCTTGAAATCTTGAAATAATTTATCAGATCCCTGATGGGACAAATCCTCCACCTATCTACCTGTTTGCCAAAATTTATTCCAGGCTTTTTGGGAAGCAGCATTTACTTGAGCATAAATGGCCACATTAAAGTCCAATTGCCGTCCTGTTTTCCTGTAGATTCCTTACCCAACAAATATGTCATAAGTTATAGGAATTCCTTGAACTCCATGAGTTCACCTGTAGCTTGACACAGCTCAGAAAATTCTGATTTCCATAATAAATGATCTCCTCCTGCTAAACATGCCCTTGCTAATTGTTTCCAGTCTCCTGGGCAGAGGGTCTCAGTAGACAAGGACTCTTTACTCTTAAGTAAAAGGTGAGCACATGCATTTGAGCACATGCAGTTTTCAATTCTTTTCATTGTTTAAAAGGTATAGTAGCAGGGAGGGGTGGAGCCAAGATGGCGACTAGCACATACAGTTTCTGAGCTGTGGAAGAGCTGAATGCCTGAGTTGGTGAGTCGAAGGACTTCTGAACGCAGGGAAACAACAGTGAGGCTTTCTAAATGACAGGGAACATCGCATTAGGTGAGAACATTGGTCTCCGGTCACCCATGGACTTGTTTGGAGAAGGAGAGAAATGATCCTTTAATCTTCCAGCATTCCCCCTTTCTCAGAACTCCCTCCTCCTTGGCACAGCTGACTCACCAAGATTCTCAGATCAGAGCTCGCTCCCTGGGCTCTGCAGCCAGCAGCTGAGGTGGAGCACCTACCCCTTAGCAGCAACTGCCAGCTGTATTGTTCTTGGAGTCCCAAACCTGTGGCACCATCCTCCCAGGGTCTCAGCTCTACTAGCACCATACTGGCTCCTCAGGGCCTCTCAGCCACTGACTATACAGCCTGCCCAAACCCTCAGTAACAGATAATATGCTATATACCCACCAAACCACAGCAAACCCACCATACAGGCTAGGCACACCAGGTGCTGGGCCTCCCAGGCCTGGAGAGCAGAGTGGAGGGCCCCCAGGACTTCCCAGAAGGCATCTGGACTGGCATCCCAGTCTCCAGCTGCAGCTGGACTTCCTAACCTGGCAGCTGCATCAGCACTGAGCTGGCCAAGCAGGAGCACTTCAGTCTTCCTGCATAAGACCAAGCAGGGCCAAACCAGACAGCAGAGAGAAGAGAGCCCAGATACCCCGATCCCTGCCAATATGACCTCCTTGAGAGTGAGTGTACCCTTGAGTGTCTGCAGAGCCCAAGATCCAGGGTCCTTCTAAAATAGAAGCCAGGCATCTGACCCCTCTCACCCATATACCCACTGTGGGAAAAAGAACATCACTTGGGATATTGAAGCCCCTGCTCTGTGGGTCCAACAGAGAAGTTAAGGCAGTTAATGCCGGAAATTGCACCACGACCATCACCAGTGCCTGCCAGATATTCAGTTCATGCATAAATAACCACCTAGAAGCCTGCAAGGCAGAGCCCCTCACACACACTCAAGGATTCAACATTCTCTATCACTCTGTCTCTCAAGACACACTTCCACGCATACTTCCAAATGTACACACACACACACACACACACACACACACACACCCCTACATTTGCCCTTTTGCACCCACATACTTTCCTCCCACAGGTACAGATAGTGCACCAACACTAAGGCCACAGGAGCTCTCTCAGCTTCCTGAAGAATTCTCCAGATGCCAGAGAGAGACAGTACCAGTCTGAACTGCAGAATCCAAAAATAAATAGGGAATATTTCAGATAAGCCACTGGCCAGGGGTAGGCAAAAGAACACATCCAACATAAATCAGGACATCATGACTTCACCAGCAACCCCCCAAATTGATGGATACTCCAGTTCATCAGAAGCACAGGAAAATGACTTTAAAGCTTTGCTTACCCAATTATTTGAGGCTCATAAAGAGGAAGCAAACAATTCTCTCAGAGCAATAGCCATGAAAATTCAGACAGTTAAAGAGAAATGAACAAATTTTCTGGTTCTGTTGCTCGACTTGTGGGGTTCCTGTCCTCTCCAGATCTTACTATTTCCCACTTCTTACTTAGGATTCCATGCACTTTGCCCATCAGTTGGCCTTAAGTCTCAGTTGGCCTTTGATAGTCTGTAGAGCAGAGCCATTCAGAGGCCCTCTGTGGCAGGTTCCTAGGTTCCTGTTTCCTGTTTTCTTCTTCTTCTGATGTCTATCCTCTTTGCCTTCTGGGATGGGGAATGAGCGTTTTAATCAGGGTCCGCAGGGGCCTCTCCAGGGACTCATATTACAACCAAGGAACAGGCATGGAGATAACCTAGAACCCCTGCACAGATGTAGTCCATGACAGCGTAGTATCCAAGTGGGTTCCATAGTAATGGGAAGAGGGACTGCCTCTGACATAATCTGATAGGCCTGTTCTTTGATCACCTCCCCCTGAGGGGAGAGCAGCCCTACCAGGCCACAGAAGATGACAATGCAGCCATTCCTGATGGGATCTGATAGACTAAGATCAGAAAGAAGGAGAGGAGGACCTCCCCTATCAGTGGACTTGGGAGGGGCAAGCGAGAAAAAGGGGGAGGGAGGGTGTGGCTGGATGGGAGGAGAGATGGGCTTATGGGGGGATACAATTGAATAAACTGTAATTAATAAAATTTATAGAGACCCAGGGGGCGGGGCAAGATGGCGGCGCAGGGAGGACTCTCATTCTGAACAGCAGCACAGCAGGATTGGCACAGTGACCAGCAAGCAGAACTCGTGGCCATAAAACACAAGTTATTGTGTTTCTCAGGTGAGAGGATACCCCCCAGTGGGGGATTCAATCAGCTTTAACTCACCCGGCTAAACTGAGGAAGAGACCCTGGTTCCGCCAGGCGCTTGGTCACCAGCCCAGAGCTACACGGCAGCGTGATCTGGTCACTGTCCCAGACTGAACCGTGGGCCCACAACATCACAGACTGGATTTTCCAGTCGAGAGATAACCCCACGGAGCAGGAAACGATTGGGACCGACCTTAGGTCACCCAGACATTCCCTGGAAAAAACTCAGGTTCTGCGGGTGCCCCAGGAGCCAGCCTGGAGCCAGAGCCGGGGACCCAAGCATCTGCACAGAGCCCTGCCTGCGCACCTGATTCACCACCTCAGATAGAACTGTGGGCCCCAGGGCACCAGAGACTCAGATTCACCATTGGGTGCAAACCCACAGGGAGGGAAACGGCTGGTCTGATCTCAGAGCACTCAGCTGATACCACTACCCTGAAAAGGTCTTGGAAAATTACCCAGTTTAGGCAGACGTCCAGGCTCCCAACGGCCAGAAAGGCGGAGCCACGGGTAGGTGTCTGTGCCTGTGGGTTCTACTCGCCACCACTCCAGACAGAACAGCGGCAGTCCCCAAAGCAAACACTGGGTGTCCCTGGCAGGAGGAAACCCCCAGCGGGGGGGATCATCAGGTCTAACGCTCAGGACACCCAGCACCAAAAGACTCTCTGGATTCAAGCAGACTCTAGGCTCTAGCCTTCTACTGCAGGCAGGAGCACTGTGCTCAGCCGCCATTATTGAGTTCCCCTAGGGCACTGGGGCACACAGCTGCATCCTCAGACCTACAAAAGCCAGAGAGCCATTACAGCAGCACTCAGATACTGTGCCACTGATCAACCAGTTACCCCTAGCTAGACTGTCAAAACTGTGGGAATCCCTGGTCCTTCAAGAGGGCTGCACCCACAGCATCTGGACCAGAGCAGTGCCTGCAGCCGACATCCCAGACAGCAACACATAGCTTCCTGTCCAGACTGAGGCACCCAGCCTATAGACCAGAGCGGTGCCCCCAAGTGCCAACTCAACCTAGGTGCACATTCTCTAGGCCCAGAGCGGGGCATTCAGCCTCTGGCCCAGAGACTTGCTGGGCGCTCCTCTCACTTTCCCGGACAGAACTGTGTGCCCCAGGATAACAGACTGAGTTTCCCTGTTGGGAGAAAACCCCACAGCTAGGGAATCAGCAGGTTCTTCAAGAGGACTGTACCTGAAAAACTGTAACAACAGTAGCAGGTCACTAAATTTATAACGAGAAGCCCAGCATTGGGGCAGCTGTCTTGAGAACTCCTATGGGTAAGAGAAGAGCCCCCCCCTACTTAACAAAGACCACAGCTATTACTCAGGGCTATAAACCTGAGGTGAGCAGTGGCAATTCCTGAGAAACACTGGACATACACTGACCATAACCAAAAAGCAGAGGAGGACTCCTTCAGGAAAAATCATCTTCCAGCCAAGGGGATACTCCCTACCTCAGGACTCCAGGAAGCACAGAAACTAAAAGCCAACACCTAAAATAGCTCAATGGGTAGAGGTCAGCGTAAAAGCTCAAACAACAAAAGACAGAGCAATATGGCATCTCCAGAACCCAGCCATCCAGGAGCGAACAGCCCTGTACAATGCAGCAAAATAGAAAATCAAGAAGATGACCTTACATCTATGCTGATGAAGAGGATAATAGAGGAAACAAATAAAATACGTAAAGAATTACAGGAAGATAAAAACAAACAGATCATGGCTATCCCTAAAGAAATGAAGGAAGTTAAAGACAAGCAGATTATGGCCATCCATGAAGAAATACGGGAAGATGCAGCAAAACAGTTTGCAGCCTTCAGAGAAGAAATAATTAAATCACTGAAAGAAGTAAAAAAAAAAAAAAAACAAAACAGAGTTGAAGGAACTAAAAGAAAAAGAGGAAAATACAATCAGACAGGTAAAGGGAGTAAACAAAATAACTCAAGACCTGAAGATAGAACTGGAAAAATTAAAGAAAACACAAATGGAGGAAATAATGGAGAGGAAGAATCTAGGGAAGAAAACAGGAACTACAGAGGTAAGCATAACCAACAGACTACAAGAGATGGAAGAAAGAATCTCAGGTGTAGAAGATACAATGAAAGAAGTCGATGTATCTGTCAAAGAAAATGTTAAATCCAAAAAATTCCTGACACAGACTGTCCAAGAAATCCAAGACAATATGAAAAGACAAAACCTAAGAATAATAGGTATAGAGGAAAAAGAAGACTCCCTTCTCCAAGGCCCAGAAAATATTTTCAACAAAATCATTGAAGAAAATTTCTCCAACTTAAAGGAGAGGCCAATAGGAATACATGAGGCCTACAGAACACCCATCAAATTTGACCAGAAAAGAAAATCCTCCTGCTACATAATAATCAAAACAGTAAGTATACAGAACAAAGAAAAAATACTAAAAGCTGCAAGGAAAAAGGCCAAGTAACATATAATGGCAAACCCATTAGAATCACACCTGACTTTTTAACAGAGACTATGAAAGCCAGAAGGGCCTGGACGGATATCATGCAGACCCTAAGAGAACACAGATGTCAGCACAGGCTAGTATACTCGCAAAACTCTCAATCCTCATAGACAGAGAAAACAAGATATTCAATGACAAAAAGAAATTTCAACAATACCTACACACAAATCCAGCATTACAGAAGACACTGGAAGGGAAAATACAACCCAAGAAAATTAGCTTCTGTCAAGAAAACATAGGAAATAATTGACCTTACTACAGTAGAACAAAAAGCAACCAAGCACAGAACCTGATGACCACAGCCAACATCAAAATCAAAGGATCTAACAGCCACTGGTCATTAATCTCTCTCAATATCAATGGACTCAACTCTCCAGTAAAAGGACACAGATAAACAGAATGGGTACGTAAACAAAACCCAGCAATCTGTTGCATACAGGAAACACAACTAATGCACAAAGATAGACATTACCTGAGGGTAAAAGGTTGGAAGACAACTTTCCAAGCAAACAGGCCCAAGAAACAAGCAGGAGTAGCCATTCTACTATCTGATAAAATAGACTTTCAACCAAAATTAATAAAAGGAGATGGGGAAGGACACTTCATACTCATCAAGGGAAAATTCCACCAAGAAGACATCACAATCCTGAACATCTATGCCCCAAATACAAGAGCACCCACATTTGTTAAAGAAACATTGATAAAATTTAAACCACATATAGATCCCCACACAATGGTAGTGGGAGACTTCAACACCCCACTCTCAACAAAGGACAGGTCAACAAAACAGAAATTAAACAAAGAAACAATATCTCTGACAGAGGTCATGAATCAAATGGACCTCACAGACATTTACAGAACTTTACACCCAAACACAAAAGAATTTACCTTTTTCGCAGCACCTCATGGAACCTTCTCCAAAATAGACCATATAGTTGGTCACAAAGCGAGCCTCAACAGATACAAGAAGATTGAAATAATCCCTTATATCTTGTCTGATCACCATGGAATAAAGCTGGACCTCAACAATAACAGAAATAGCAAAAAGCCTACACACACATGGAAACTGAACAACTTGTTACTAAATGACAGCTGGGTCAGGGAAGAAATAAAGAGATTAAAGTCTTCCTAGAACTCAATGAAAATGAAGACACAACATACCCAAACTTGTGAAACACAATGAAAGCAGTGCTAAGAGGAAAATTCATAGCACTAAGTGGCTTCAAGAAGATTCGAGACAGCTCATTTAGGCAACTTAATGGCCCACTTAAAAACCCTAGAAAAAGAAGAAGCAGACACACCAAAAAGGAGTAGAGAGCTGGAAAAATTCAAACTCAGGGCTGAAATCAATCAATTAGAAACAAATAAAACAATTCAAAGTATCAATGAAACCAAGCGCTGGTTCTTTGAGAAAATCAACAAGTTTGACAAACCCTTAGCCAAGCTAACTAAAAGGTATAGAGACACCATCCAAGTCAACAAAATCAGAAATGAAAAGGGGGACATAACTACAGACACTGAGGAAATCCAAACAATCATTAGGACTTACTTCAAAAGTCTATATGCCACAAAATTTGAAAATCTAAATGAAATGGACAATTTTCTTGTTTGATTTGACTTACCAAAGCTGAATCAGGAACAGGTAAATCAATTAAATAGCCCTATATCCCCAAAGAAATAGAAGGGGTCATCAAAAGTCTCCCATCCAAAAAAAGCCCAGGACCAGATGGCTTCAGCGCAGAATTCTACCAGACCTTCAAAGAAGAGCTAACTCCAATTCTCTTCAAACTATTCCATAAATTAGAAACAGAAGAAACATTACCAAACTCATCCTATGAAGCCACAATCACCTTGGTACCTAAACCTCACAAAGACTCAACAAAGAAAGAGAATTTCAGGCCAATCCCCCTTATGAACATTAATGCAAAATTACTTAACAAAATACTCGCAAACCGAATATAAGAACACATCAAAGATATTATCTAGTATGAGCAAGTAGGCTTCATCCCAGGTACGCAGGGGTGGTTCAATGTATGGAAATCCAACAATGTGATCCACCATATTAACAAACGGAAAGAAAAAAAACACATGATAATCTCCCTAGATGCTGAAAAAGCATTTGACAAAATCCAACATCCATTCATGTTTAAAGTATTGGAGAGATCAGGGATACAAGGCACATATCTAAACATAGTAAAGGTGATATACAGCAAGCCTTAGCCAACATCAAACTGAACGGAGAGAAACTTAAAGCAATCCCACTGAAATCAGGGACAAGACAAGGCTAACCACTCTCCCCATATCTCTTTAACATAGTGCTGGAAGTCCTTGCTAGAGCAATAAGACAGTTGAAGGAGATCAAGGGGATACAGATGGGAAAGGAAGAAGTCAAATTATCACTATTTGCAGATGATATGATAGTATATGTGAGTGACCCCAAAAACTCTACCAGGGAACTCCTACAGCTGATAAACACCTTCAGCAAAGTGGCCAGATACAAAATTAACTCAATAAAATCAGTAGCCCTCCTGTATATAAAACACAAAAGGGTCGAGAACGAAATTAGGGAAACAGCGCCCTAATAGCCATAAATGACATAAAGTACCTTGGAGTAACCCTAACCAAGCAAGTCAAAGATTTGTATGAAAAAATTTCAAGTCTCTGAAGAAAGAATTAGAAGAAGATATCAGAAAAGGGAAAGATCTCCCACTCTCATGGCTTGGCAGGATTAACATAGTGAAAATGGCCATCTTACCAAAAGCAATCTACAGATTTAATGCAATTCCCATCAAATTGCAACACAATTCTTTACAGACCTGGAAAGAAAAATTCTCAACTTCTTATGGAATAACAAGAAACCCAGAATTGCTAAAACAATCCTCTACAATAAAAGATCTTCTGGAGGTATCTCCATCCCTGATCTCAAGCTGTACTATAGAGCAAAAGTTATAAAAACTGCATGGTACTGGCATAGAAACAAAATGGTGGATCAATGGAACTGAACAGAAGACCCAGAAATAAACCCACACACTTATGGACACCTGATTTTTGACAAAGATGCCAAAACCATACAATGGAAAAAAGATAGCATCTTCAACAAATGGTGCTGGTCCAACTGAATGTCTACATGTAGAAAAATGAAAATAGATCCATACTTATCACCCTGCACAAAACTGAAGTCCAAGTGGATCAAAGATCTCAACATAAAACCAGACACATTAAATCGGCTAGAAAAAAAAGTGGGGAATACCCTAGAACTCATTGGTACAGGAGAAAACTTCCTAAACAGAACACCAACAGCACAGGCTCTAAAAGCAGCAATCAATAAATGGGACCTCCTGGAATTGAAAAGCTTCTGTAAAGCAAAGGACATAGTTTTCAAAACAAAGCGACTGCCTACAGATTGGGAAAGAATCTTCACCAACCCTTTATCTGACACAGTATATATAAAGAACTAAAGAAGCTGAAAAGCAGCAAACCAAGTAATCCACTTAAAAATGGGGAACAGAGCTAAACAGAATTCTTAGAGGATATCGAATGGCAGAGAAGCACTTAAAGAAATGCTCAACCTCATTAGCCATCAGGGAAATGCAAATCAAAACAACCCTGAGATTTCACCTTACACCCATCAGAATGGCCAAGATCAAAAACTCAAGTGACAACACATGCTGGAGAGGTTGTGGAGAAAGGGGACCCTTCTCCACTGCTGGTGGGAGTGTAAACTTGTACAACCACTCTGGAAATTAATCTGGCGCTTTCTCAGACAACTAGGAATAGCGCTTCCTCAAGATCCAGCCATGCCACTCCTAGGCATATACCCAAAAGAGGATCAAGTACACAGAAAGAACATTTGCTCAACCATGATTGTAGCAGCTTTATTTGTAATAGCCAGAAGCTGGAAACAGCCCAGATGCCCCTCAACTGAAGAATGGATGCAGAAACTGTGGTACATCTACACAATGGAATATTACTCAGCAATGAAAAAAAAAAGGAAATCATGAAATTTGCAGGTAAATGGTGGGACCTGGAAAGGATCATCCTGAGTGAGTTGTCCCAGAAGCAAAAAGACACACATGGTATATACTCACTCATATGAACATACAACATAGAATAAAACCACTAAAATCTGTGCATCTAAACATACTGAACAAAAGAGAGGACCCTAACTAAAATGTTCAATTCCCATCCTGAAAGGCAAAGAGGATGGACATCAGAAGAAAAAGAAAACAGGAAACAACCTAGGAACCTGCTACAGAGGGCCTGTGAAATCCAGAAGAAGAAAACAGGAAACAACATAGGAACCTGCCAAAGAAGGCCTCTGAAAGCCTCTGCCATGCAGACTGTGAAAGCAGATGCCTAGCCTGATGGCCAACTGGCAGGCAGAGTGAATGGAATGTTTTGTAAGAAGTGGGAAATTGTAAGAGCTGGAGAGGACTGGAACTCCACAAGGAGAGCAACAGAACAAGAAAAATTGAACACAGGGAACTTCCCAGAGACTCATACTCCAGCCAAGGACTATTCGTGGAGATAACCTAGAACCCTGACAATGCATCCACTTCTGATGAGAACTGATAGACTAAGATCAGAAAGAAGGAGAGAAGGACCTCCTCAATCAGTAGACATGAGGAGGGGCATGCATGCAGAAAGGGGGGAGGGTGAGACAGGGAGGGGAGGAGGGAGGGGCTTATGCAGGGATACAAAATGAATAAAGTGTAATTAATAAAAGTTAAATAAAAAAATAGAGAAAATACTAAAATTAAAGAAAAATAAAATTTATATATATATATAGAGAGAGAGAGAAAGAGAAATGAACAAATCTATCAAAGATTTGGCCAGTCAATTGGAGACAAAGAAGAGGAAATGGACAAAATTCTTAAAGAAACATGGGCAAATATAGCCAAACAAATAGAGGCAGAAATAGAGATACAATTACTGGCATATAGAGAAAAAAATGAACATAAAAACAGAGACCATCGTACAGAGACAAGAATCCACATTCAAACAGATGAAGGAAATGGTGCAAGGCATGAAAACAGAATTAGAATCAATAAAGAAAACACAAACTGAGAAAACTCTGGAGCTGGAGAACTTAGAGAAAAGATCAGGAACCACAAAGGTAAGCACCACCAACAGAATACAAGAGATGGAAGACAGAATCTCTGGAGCTGAAGATACACTCACAGAAATTGATAATTCTCTCAAAGAGAAAGTAAAATCAGAAGAGTTCCAAACACAAAATATCCAAGAAATCAAGGATGCCATGAAAGAGGAAATGTAAGAATAATAGGAATTGATGAAAAAGAAGACTCCAGGTTCCAAGGTCCAGAAAATATTTTAAAGATAATCATAGAAGAAAATTTTCCCAACTTAAAGAAAGAGATGTCCATCAATATAAAAGAGGCCTACAGAACACCAAATAGACCAGACCAGAAAAGAAACACATCATGTCACATCATAGTCAAAACACTAAATCTACAGAACAAAGAAAAGATATTAAAAGCAGCAAGGGAAAAAGGCCAAGTAACATATGAAGGTAGACCTATCAGAATCACATCAGACTTCTCATCAGAAGCTATGAAAGCCAGAAGGGCCTGGTCATGTGTCATGCAGACTCTAAGAGACCACAGATGCCAACCCAGACTACTATACCCTGCAAAGCTTTAAATCAGCATAGATGGAGAAAACAAAATATTTCATGACAAAACTAAATTTATACAATATCTACATAGCAAACCAGCCCTACAGAAGATACTAGAAGAAAAGCTCCAATCCAATGAAAAAAACTTCACCCAAGAAAATATAGCATACAGATAATATCCCAACAGAAATTAAAAGAAAACAAGCAATAGAACACAGTAAGACCCCCGATTCCAATATAAAAGGAACTAATGTTCATTGGTCACTATTATCTATCAATATCAATGGACTCAACTCTCCAATAAAAAGACACATACTAACAGAATGGGTGTTGAAACAGGATCCAACATTATGCTGCTCCCAAGAAACACACCTACGCAACAAAGATAAAGACTACCTCAGAGTAAACGGCTAGAAAAATTGTCTTTCAAGCAAACGGACCCAGAAAACAAGCTGGGGTAGCTAACCTAATATCTAATAAAATAGACTTTCAACCAAAATTAATTAAAAAAGACAAGGAGGGGCACTACATTCTCATCAAAGGAAAAAACCACGGAGAGGACATCACAATTCTGAACATCTATGCCCCAAATACAAAAGCACCTACATTCATAAATGAAACATTATTAAATCTCAAATCACACATTGATCCCAACACATTAATAGTGGGAGACTTCAACACCATACATTCACAAAAGGACAGATCATCTAGACAGAAGCCAAATACGGAAATAAAGGCACTTACAGAGGTCCTAAATCAAATGGACCTAATAGATGTCTACAGAACTTTCCACCCAAAATCAAAAGAGTATACCTCCTTTACAGCACCTCATGGAACCTTCTCCAAAATAGACCATATAGTTGGTCACAAAGCAAGCCTCAACAGATGCAAGAAGATTGAAATAATCCCCTGTATTTTATCTGACCACCATTGACTAAAGCTGCACCTTAACAACAATGCAATTAGAAAAAAGCCTACAAGCACATGAAACTGAACAACTTGCTGCTCAATGACAGCTGGGTTAAGGAAGAAATAAAGAAATAAATTAAAGACTTCCTAGAACTCATTGAAAATGAAGACACAACATACCCTAATTTATGGGACACAGTGAAAGCAGTGCTCAGAGGAAAATTCATAGAATTAAGTGCCTCAAAGAAGAAATTTGTGACATCTCATACAAGCAAATTCATGGACCAACTGAAAGCCTTAGGGGAAAAAAAAAAAGAAGCAAATACTCATAAGAGGAGCAGACGGCTAGAAATAATCAAACCCAGGTCTGAAATCAATCAATTAGAAACAAATAAAACTATTCAATGAATCAATGAAACCAAGAGCTGGTTCTTTGAGAAAATCAACAAGATAGACAAACCCTTAGCCAAACTAATTAAAAGGGAGAAAGAAACTATCCAAATCAGAAAAATCAGAAATGAAAAGGGGGACATAACTACAGACACCAAGGAAATCCAAACAATGATTAGGTTGTACGACAAAAGCCTATATGCCACAAAATTCGAAAATCTAAAATAAATGGACAATTTTCTAGATAGAGTCCATCTACCAAAATTAAATCAACATCAGGTAGAAAGACTGAATAGTCCTACATCCCCCAAGGAAATAGAAACAGTCATCAACAGTCTCCCTTCCAAAAAAAAGCCCTGGGCCAGATGGATTCAGGGCAGTATTCTACCAGACCCTCAAAGAAGAGCTAACATCAATATCGTTCAAACTATTCCACAAAATAGAAACAGAAGGAATATTACCAAGCTCATTCTATGAAGCCACCGTCACCTTGATACCTAAACCACACAAACACCCAACAAAAAGAGAACTTCAGACCTATCTCTCTTATGAACATTGATGCAAAAATACTCAACAAAATATTTGCAAACCGAATACAAGAACACATCAAAGATATCATCCACTCTGACCAAGTAGGCCTCATCCCAGGCATGCAAGGGTGGTTCAACATACGGAAATCCATGAATGTAATCCACCACATAAACAAACTGAAGGAGAAAAACCGCATGATCATCTCCATAGATGCCGAAAAACCATATGACAAAATCCAAAACATTCATGTTTAAAGTCTTGGAGGGGGAGGGGCCAAGAAAAAAATCAGAAGCCCTCCTGTATACCAAAGACAAAATGGCCGAGAAAGAAATTAGGGAAACAACACCCTTCACAATAGCCACTAACAACATAAAGTACCTTGGGGTGACACTAACCAAGCAAGTGAAAGACCTGTTTGAGAAAAACTTCAAGTCTCTGAAGAAAGAAATTGAAGACGATCTCAGAAGATGGAAAGATCTCCTGTGCTCATGGATTGGTAGGATTAACATTGTGAAAATGGCCATCCTGCCAAAAGCAATCTACAGATTCAATGCAATTCCCATCAAAATACCAACTCAATTCTTTACAGACCTTGAAAGAAAGATTCTCAGCTTCATATGGAGAAACAAAAAAACCCAGAATCTCCAAAACAATCCTGTACAACAACAGATCATCTGGAGGTATCTCCATCCCCGATCTCAAGTTGTACTACAAAGCAATAGTAATAAAATCTGCATGGTATTTGCATAAAAACAGAAAGGAGGATCAATGGAACCGCATAGAAGATCCAGAAATAAACCCACACACCTATGAATACTCGATATTTGACAAAGAAGCCAAAACCATTCAATGGAAAAAAGACAGCATCTTCAACAAATGGTGCTGGTCTAACTGGATGTCCACATGCAGAAAAATGAAAATAGATCTGTATTTATCACCCTGCACAAAACTAAAATCTAGTGGATCAAAGACCTCAACATAAAACCAGATACTCTAAATCTGTTAGAAGAAAAAGTGGGGAACAGCCTAGAACTCATTGGCACAGGAGACAACTTCCTGAACAGAACACCAACAGCACAGGCTCTAAGAGCAACAATCAATAAATGGGACCTCATGAAACTGAAAAGCTTCTGTAAAGCAAAGGACACTGTCATCAAAACAAAACGCCTGCCTACAGATTGAGAAAGAATCTTCACTAACCCTTTATCTGACAGAGGACTAATATCCAGTATATACAAAGAACTAAAGAAGCTGAAAAGCACCAAACAAAGTAATCCAATTAAAAAATGGGGAACAGAGCTAAACAGAGAATTCTCGACAGAGGAATATCGAATGGCAGAGAAACACTTAAAGAAATGCTTATCCTCATTAGCCATCAGGGAAATGCAAATCAAAACGACCCTGAGATATCACCTTACACCCATCAGAATGGCCAAAATGAAAAACTCAAGGAACAACACATGCTGGAGAGGTTGTGGAGAAAGGGGAACCCTCCTCCACTGCTGGTGGGAATGTAAACTGGTTCAACCACTCTGGAAATCTATCTGGCGCTTTCTAAGACAATTAGGAATAGTGCTTCCTCAAGACCCAGCTATACCACTGCTAGGTATATACCCAAAGTTTGCTCAAGTACACAAAAGAGATATTTGCTCAACCATGTTTATAGCAGCTTTATTTGTAATAGCCAGAATCTGGAAACAACCCAGATGTCCATCAACGGAGGAATGGGTACAGAAATTGTGGTATTTTTACACAATGGAATACTACTCAGCAATCAAAAAGGAGGAAATCATGAAATTTTCAGGCAAATGGTGGGATCTAGAAAAGATCATCCTGAGTGAAATATCCCAGAAGGAGAAAGACAAACACGGTATATACTCACTTATATAGACCTATAAGATATGACAAACATAATGAAATCTATACACCTAAAAAAGATAATCAAGAGAGTGGACATGGGGTAAGATTATCAATCCTCGTTTTGAAAGACAGATGGGATGCACATTAAACATTGACAGGAGTCTACTGAGCTCATTTGAAAAACTCTAACTAGCAGTGTTTTCAAAGCAAAGACTCATGACCAAACCTTTGGCAGAGTACAGGGAATCATAAGAAAGAAGGGGAGTTAGTCTGATGAGGAAAGGATAGGAGCTCCACAAGGACCAAACATATCTGGGCACAGGGTCTTTTCTGAGACTGACATGCAACCAAGGACCATGTATGAATGTAACCTAGAACCTCTGCTCAGATGTAGCCTGTGGTAACTCAGTAACCAATTGGTTTCCCATAGTGAGGGGAACAAGGACTATTTCTAACAGGAACTCAATGACTGGCTCTTTGGCCTCCCCACCCCCCAAGGGAGGAGCAGTCCTATTAGGCCACAGAGGAGAGCTTTGCAGCCAGTCCTGAAGATACCTGATAAAACGGGATCAGATGAATGGGGAGGAGGTTCCCCCTATCAGTGGACTTGGAAAGGGGCACGGTGGAGATGAGGGAGGGAGGGACTGGGAGGGAATGAGGGATTGGGACACGGCTGGGATACAGAGTTAATAAAATATAACTGATAAGAAAAAAATAAAATTAAAAAAAAATAAACTTAGGCTTGGCACCATGTGTTGGGGTTGTAGTGTCTGAAGAGAGCCCAGGAGGAGAGACAAATCATAAAAGGGCAGCCTCAGCTGTCGTGCATATCACAGCATGTTGAAGACACCAGGACTGAGGAATGACTACCAAGGACATCAGCTGATGGAACCTGGTCTTAGACTGTGAAACAAGCTGGGTGCGCTGTGGACTAGCAGAGCCAGAGCAATGGTGCCACCACCCAAGCCCTGTGGGTCCCAGAAGATTATGAGGGAACCCACATTTCAAATAGTGAGCTACAGGAATTGATTTACACTGACAAATACTGTTTTTTATTTAATTTAATTGTATCTGTGCTCTTCACTCTTGGAATAAGAATGATATAACTTTATTTTTTATAGGAGCCTATAATTGAGAGACTTGGATAGTTTAAAAGGACAGAAATTTTGAAGTGTTTGGATTTTTTTAAAGGTGTGACACTTTTTAAGTTATACCAGGGTTTGTATTGTAATATTTGTGTTAATATGACATTTTGGAGGACAAAAAATAAAGGCAAGGTTAGGGCTCAATATTGATAGATGTGTATCAAGTTGAAAAGGAGCAATTGTGCTGTTTAGGCTTTTTGTTGTTGTTGACTTGACATTAGCTACCATCATCTGGTAAGTGGGAACTTCCATTAAGGAAATGAATCTACCACATTGGCCTTTATGCAACATTGTGGAGGAATTTTCTTGACTGATGATGATGTGGGAGAACTCAGTCCATAGTTAGTAGTGCCACCCATGACCAGGTGGTCCTGGGTTGAATAAAAAAGCAAACTGAGTGAGCCATGAGAAACAAGTCCATAGGCAACATTGCTCCATGGTCTGTGATTCAGTTTATGTTCCGTTCCAGGTTCTTGCCTTGAGTTTCTACCCTTAGTTCCTTTGGTAAAATGGACTGTGACCTGGGAATTGTAAGATGAAATAAACTCTTCTTTCCCCCCCCAAAAAAAAAATAAATAAAATAAAATAAAAAATAAAGTCTTGGAGGGATCAGAGATATAAGGCACATACGTAAACATAGTAAAGGCAATATACAGCAAGCCTATAGCCAACATCAAACTCAATGGAGAAAAACTCAAATCAATCCCACTGAAATCAGGGACAAGGCAAGGCTGCCCACTGTCTCCATATCTCTTCAACATAGTACTTGAAGTCCTAGCTAAAGCAAAAAGACAACTAAAGGAGAATAAGGGGATAGAAATGAGAAAGGAAGAGGTCAAAGTGTCACTATTTAAAGATAACATGATAGTATATATAAGCGACCCCAAAAATTCAACCTGAGAACTCCTTCAGCTGATAAACACCTTCAGCAAAATGGTTGGATACAAAATCAACTCAAAAATATCAGAATCTCTCCTTTATACCAAAGACAAAAGGCCTGAGAAAGAAACCATGGAAACAACACCCTTCACAATAGCCACTAATAACATAAAGTACCTTGAGGTGACTCTAACCAAGAAAGTGAAACACCTGTTTGAAAAAACTTTAAGTCTCTGAAGAAAGAAATTGAAGAAGATATCAGAAGATGGAAAGATCTTCAATGCTCATGGATTGGTAGGATTAACATTGTGAAAATGGCCATCCTGCCAAAAGCAATCTACAGATTCAATGCAATTCCCATCAAAATACCAACTCAATTCTTTACAGACCTTGAAAGAAAGATTCTCAGCTTCAAATGGAAAAACAAAAACCCAGAATTTCCAAAACGATCCTGTACAACAAGAGATCTTCTGGAGGTATCTCCACGCTTGATCTTAAGCTGTACTACAGAGCAATAGTAATAAAAACTGCATGATATTCGCTTAGAAAAAAAGGAGGATCAATGTAACTGAATAGAAGACCCAGAATTAAACACACACACACCTATGAATACTTGATGTTTTACAAAGAATCCAAAAGCATTCAATGGCAAAAGACAGCATCTTCAACAAATGGTGCTGGTCCAACTCGATGTCTACATGCAGAAAAATGAAAATAGATCCATACTTATCACCCTGCACAAAACTAAAGTCCAACTGGATCAAAGACTTCAACATAAAACCAGATACTCTAAATCGGTTAGAAGAAAAAGTGGAGAAGAGCCTTAAACTCATTGGCACATGAGACAACTTCCTGAACAGAACACCAACAGCCCAGACTCTAAGAGCAACAATCAATAAATAGGACCTCATGAAACTGAAAAGCTTCTGTAAAGCAAAAGACACTGTCATCAGAACAAAACGACTGCCTACAGAATGGGAAAAGATCTTCACCAACCCTGTATCTGACAGAGGGCTAATATCCAGAATATATAAAGAACTAAAGAAGTTAAAAAGCAATAAATCAAGTAATCCAATTAAAAAATGGGGTGAGGAGCTAAACATAATTCTCTGTAGAGGAGTATAGAATGCCAGAGAAACACTTAAAGAGACGCTCCACATCCTTAGCTATCAGGGAGATGCAAATCAAAATGACCCTGAGATTTCACCTTACACCCATCAAAATAGCTAAAACCAAAAACTGAAACACCAAAACCTGCTAGAGAGGTTGTGGAGAAGGGGGGACCCTCCTACATTGCTGGTGGAAATGTAAACTGGTACAACCACTTTGGAAATAATTCTGGCGCTTTCTCAGACAATTAGGAATAGTGCTTCCTCAAGACCCAGCTATACCACTCTTAAGCATATACCCAAAATTTTCTCAAGTACACAACATTTGCTCAACCATGTTTGTAGCAGCTTTATTTGTAATAGCCAGAACCTGGAAACACCCAAGATGTCCATCAACGGAGGAATGGATATAGAAATTGTGGTATTTTTACACAATGGAATACTACTCAGCAACCAAAAACAAGGAAATCATGAAATTTACAGGCAAATGGTGGGATCTTGAAAAGATCATTCTGAGTGAGGTATCCCAGGAGAAGAAAGACATACATCGTATATACTCACTTATATAGACCTATAAGATATGATAAACATAATGAAATCTATACACCTAAAGAAGATAAACAGGAAAGAGGATCCAGGGTAAGATGATCAATCCTCATTTAGAAAGACAAATGGGATGTGCATTGGATGTAGAAGAAAACAAGTAACAGGACAGGAGCCTATCACAGAGGGCCTCAAAGACTCTAGGTAGCAGTATCAAAGCAGATACTAAAACTCAAAACCAAACCTTCGGCAGTGTAGGGAATCATACGAAAAAAGGGGGAGTTAGTATGATGTGGATAGGATAGGAGCTCCACAAGGACCAAACATATCTGGGCACAGGGGTCTTTTCTGAGACTGACACTCCACCAAGGACCATGTATGGATATAACCTAGAACCTCTGCTCAGATGTAGCCCATGGTAGCTCAGTAACCAACTGGTTTCCCATAGTAAGGGGAACAGGGACTATTTCTGACAGGAACTCAATGGCAGGCCCTTTGACCTCCACACCCCCCAAGGGAGGAACAGTCCTGCTAGGCCACATAGGAGGACTTTGCAGCCAGTCCTGAAGAGACCTGATAAAACAGAGTAAGATGAAAGGGGAGGAGGTCCTCCCCAATCAGTGGACTTGGAAAGGGACAGGGAGGAGATGAGGGATTGGGAGGGAATGAGGGGGTGGTTACAGCTGGGATACAGAGTTAATAAAATGTAACTAATAATAAAATATTAATTAATTAATTTGAAAAATGTATGTTAGCATGCACTTTTACCATATTACCCAGTCTATCACGTTGCTTTGTAACTGGAAAACCATAAACCCAGTTGTATCTTCTTTTTTCTGTCTAGCTTGTTCTAAAGAAACTTTTAAAGGGGATACAGTTGCTTGCCCAGTTGACAAAGAAAAAGACGCCCTTGTCTTTTGAGCTCTAGCAACTGTAGCCATCCCAGGAGGAGGGTCTAAGCCTGCGATCAATGAGGGAGTTGGAGTGGAGCATTGAGCCTTATTTTCCCTAGTAATTAATTTTCCATCTTTTTTCTGTTTATTTCCTCCAAGTCCCATTCCAACTTCTTTCTTTTTATTTCCTTTAATTTTTGCCAAGGCTCAAGTTTTTTAACATTCATAACCTGAATAGGAGGATATCTCTCAATACTTAGCTGCTTATTCTTCCAACACTGCAACCTCATCAGTTTCTAAGTCGTCCCCAAAGTCTTCTCCTAACAAGGAATTATTGTCATCAGGAGAGACAGATAATCCTTCAGGATGAGCCCATGATTCAGTTTCATTTTGTCCTGAAGCCTCCTGCTTATCTTTCCTTTTTCTCTCTAACCCTGAAACTTTCACTTTCTCTGTCTTGTGCTATGGATCCAGACTATCTCTAATTAAAATCCATACAAAACCAAAACAAAACAAAAAAAATAAATAAATAAAACAAACAAACAAAAAACAACACATGGCTACTGCCTTGTCCCATTTTTACTTTTGAATTTCACTCACTGTACCCATTTCTCTTTAGTTTATGGTCCCAGCTCACTAACACCCCAGTGTTTCACTGCAACCTCCTTCCTGTATCTCAGATCCCTGTTCTGGTACCACCTGCCTGCAATGTCAAACAGTACCTGAGTGGGGAGTGAGGACTGAAAGAAATAAAGCAAGACACAAGGGATCAGCTTGAAAGGACTGTCAGTGAATAATAAAGCCCCAAGTTTATTCAACAGCTCCTTTTTATAGGCAAAGCAAAACAAGGCACATCAATATAAGAAGGCATTCGTGGAACAGTCAAACTTGTTTTCTCAGACCATTTCTCTGTATAGCAGATATGGTCTAAGGTCACACAAACAAGCTAAAGGAACTTGGCAAAACACCCTACTTATCTTTGTTTCAGGGTAAGGGCCAGGGAGAAAACATGTTTTTTGCTGAATACTCAATAACAAAGAAACTTGCCAACCCAGCAGCTGTCCACACAAAATAAAATATATGAATTTCTGGGAATATAGAGTAATGTGAGTAAGTTAAACTTACTGCTTACTATGTTATGAATAGTAGAAATAACCTAGAGTCTGCATTATTTAAGTTCTATGAGTTACAAAAGCAAACTTTTCTGAACACCATGCAATAAAAACTATGACAACATTGTTGACCAGATCCTTGTTTACTTTGTTTGACTCTGATTGAGGTAGATATTGAGCCATAGGGCAAAGTCAGTAAATGTGGTGTGTACAAGGGAATGGAACGTTTCTGTGCAGGGAAAAAGGTGAGGTTCAAGAGGTGCAGGCTCGAGTCATTATGTACCATCTTCACTCACTGGCTTTGTTAAAGTTATAAATCTACAAAGCCCACTTTCTCATGTGCAAATGGGAATAATTTTTCCCAGAAAAGAAAGTTGAACAAATGTAAAAAAGTTTAACAAGTGAAAATTGATAGACTCACTTTAGTAATGACTAATAAATGTGTTGTAAGAAAATATCAAGAAGACAGTTTCCCATATTGAAGAAGTTTATGAGAAACTGCTTAATGGAATTAGAACATGATGACATCTTTACAGAGGGATCCATTGACTGAAAATGGCATTACCAACAAAACTGAACAAACCACAGAACACACAGGTTACAGCAACAGATCACTAAATTTACAGCAAGAAACCCAGAAGCAGGGCAGCTATCTTCAGGACTTCTCCTGGTGAGAGGAGAGCCCTCTTGACTAACAAGTATCACAGTTACCACTCAGGTCTCTATGCTTGAGGTGAGCAGTGGCAACTCCTGAAAACACTGGGCATCGAGTGACTATACCAAAAAAGCTGAGAAGGCTTCCTTCAGGAAAAACCATCTTCCTGCCAAGGGGATTCTCTCCACCACATGATCCCAGGAACCACCAGAAACTAACTCCTGATGCCTAAGATAGCCCAATGGATAGAGGAAAGCTCAACCAACAAAAGACAGAGCAATATGGCATATCCAGAACCCAGTTATCCAGGGACAAGTAGCCTGGACACCCAGCATAACTGAAATTCAAGAAGATGACCTAACATTTATGCACTTGAAAAGGATAACAGAGGAAACAAATAAAATGCGTAAAAAACTAGAGGAAGATAAACTAAAACAGATTATGGCCATCTGTAAAGAAATAGAGGAAGATAAAAACACCAGATTATAGCCATCCATAAAGAAATAGAGGAAGTTGCAGGCAAACAGTTTGTGGCCTTTAGAGAGGAAATGCTTAAATCACTGAAAGAAATAAATAGAACAAAGGATATTTCAAACAAACAGCTGAAAGAATTGAAGGAAAAACAGGAAAATACAGTCAGACAGGTGACAGAATTCAAAAAACTGCTCAAGATCTGAAGATAGAATTGGAAAAATTAAAGAAAACACAAATGGAGGTAATTGGGGAGAGAAAGAACATAGGGAAGAAAACAAGAACCACAGAGGTAAGCATAACCAATAGACTACAAGAGATGGAAAAAAGAATCTCAGGTGTGGAAGATACAATGGAAGAAACAGATGTATCTGTCAAAAAAAAAAAATAATAAAAAATTCCTGATACAGACCGTGCAAGAAATTCAAGACAACGTAAAAAGACAAAACTTAAGAATAATAGGAATAGAGGAAAAAGAAGATTCTCTCCTCCAAGGCCCAGAAAATATTTTCAACAAAATAATTGAAGAAAATTTCCAAACTTAAAGGAGAGACAAATAAGAATACAAGAGACCTACAGAACACCCAATAAATTAGACCGGAAAAGAAAATCCTCCTGTCACATAATAATCAAAACAGTAAGTATATAGAACAAAGAAAAAATACTAAAAGCTGCAAGGGAAAAAGGCCAAGTAACATATAATGGCAAACCCATTAGAATCACACCTGACTTTTTAACAGAGACTATGAAAGCCAGAAGGGCCTGGACGGATATCATGCAGACCCTAAGAGAACACAGATGTCAGCACAGGCTACAATACCCCACAAAACTCTCAGTCTTCATAGACAGAGAAAACAAGATATTCAATGACAAAAACAAATTTCAACAATACCTACACACAAATCCAGCATTACAGAAGACACTGGAAGGGAAAATACAACCCAAGAAAACTAGCTACTTTCAAGAAAACATAGGAAATAATTAACCTCACTACAGTAAAACAAAAAGCAACCAAGCAGACAACCTGATGACCACAGCCAACATCAAAATCAAAGGATCTAACAGCCACTGGTCATTAATCTCTCTCAATATCAATGGACTCAACTCTCCAGTAAAAGGACACAGATAAACAGAATGGGTACGTAAACAAAACCCAGCAATCTGTTGCATACAAGAAACACACCTAAGCCAAAAAGATAGACATTACCTGAGGGTAAAGGGTTGGAAGACAGCTTTCCAAGCAAATGGACCCAAGAAGCAAGCAGAAGTAGCCATTCTAATATTTGATAAAATAGACTTTCACCTAAAATTAATAAAAAGAGATGGGGAAGGTCACTTCATACTCATCAAGGAAAAATTCCACCAGGAAGACATCACAATCCTGAACATCTATGCCCCAAATACAAGAGCACCCACATTTGTTAAAGAAACATTGATAAAACTAAAACCACACATAGATCCCCACACATTAATAGTGGGAGACTTCAACACCCACTCAAAACAAAGGAAACATCACCAAAACAGAAATTGAACAAATAAACAATATCTCTAACAGAATTCATGAATCAAATGGACCTAACAGACAGTTACAGAACTTTACACCCATACACAAAAGAATTTACCTTCTTCTCAACACCTCATGGAACCTTCTCAAAAATAAACCATATAGTTGGTCACAAAGTGAGCCTCAACAGATACAAGAAGATTGAACTAATGTCCTGTGTTCTGTCTGATCACCAGCTGGACATCAACAACAAGAGAAATAGCAAAAAGCCTACACACACATGGAAACTGACCAAAGTGCTACTAAATGACAGCTGGGTCAGGGAAGAAATAAAGAAAGAAATTAAAGTCTTCCTAGAACTCAATGAAAATGAAGACACAACATACCCAAACTTGTAGGACACAATGAAAGCAGTGCTAAGAGGAAAGCTCATAGCACTAAGTGCCTTCAAGAAGAAATTCAAGACAGCTCATTCAAACAACTTAATGGCTCACTTAAAAACCCTAGGAAAAAAAAAAAGAAGCAGACACACCAAAAAGTACTAGACGGCTGGAAATAATCAAACTCAGGGGTGAAATCAATCAATTAGAAACAAATAAAACAATTCAAAGAATCAATGAAACCAAGAGCTGGTTCTTTGAGAAAATCAACAAGTTTGACAAACCCTTAGCCAAGCTAACTAAAAGGTATAGAGACACCATCCAAGTCAACAAAATCAGAAATGAAAAGGGGGACATAACTACAGACACTGAGGAAATCCAAACAATCATTAGGACTTACTTCAAAAGTCTATATACCACAAAATTTGAAAATCTAAATGAAATGATTGATTCGACTTACCATAGCTGAATCAGAACCAGGTAAATCAACTAAATAGTCCTATATCCCCCAAGGAAATAGAAGCAGTCATCAAAAGTCTCCCATCCAAAAAAAGCCCAGGACCAGATGGGTTCAGCTCAGAATTCTACCAGAACTTCAAAGAAGAGCTAACTCCAAATCTCTTCAAACTATACCACAAAATAGAAACAGAAGGAACACTACAGAACTCATCCTATGAAACCACAGTCACCTTGGTACCTAAACCTCACAAAGACCGAAGAAAGAAAGAGAATTTCAGGCCAATCTGCCTTATGAACATTGATGTAAAAATACTCAACAAAATACTTGCAAACCGAATATAAGAACACATCAAAGATATCATCCACTATGACCAAGTAGGCTTCATCCCAGGTATGCAGGGGTGGTTCAATATACAGAAATCCATCAATGTGATCCAACATATTAACAAATTGAAAAAAAAAAAAAAAAAGAACCAACTACATGATAATCTCCTTAGTGCCGGAAAAGCATTTGACAAAATCAAACATCCATTCATTTTTAAAGTATTGGAGAAATCAAGGACACAAGGCACATATCTAAACATAGTAAAGGCGATATACAGCAAGCCTATAGCCAACATCAAACTGAACGGAGAGAAACTTAAAGCAATCCCACTGAAATCAGGGACAAGACAAGGGTGCCCACTCTCTCCATATTTCTTTAACATAGTTCTGGAAGTCCTTGCTAGAGCAATAAGACAGTTGAAGGAGATCAAGGGGATACAGATGGGAAAGGAAGAAATCAAATTATCACTATTTGCAGATGATATGATAGTATATATGAGTGACCCCAAAAACTCTACCAGAGAACTCCTACAGCTGATAAACACTTTCAGCAAAGTGGCCGGATACAAAATTAACTCAATAAAATCAGTAGCCCTCCTGTATATAAAACACAAAAGGGTCGAGAACGAAATTAGGGAAACAGCGCCCTAATAGCCATAAATGACATAAAGTACCTTGGAGTAACCCTAACCAAGCAAGTCAAAGATTTGTATGAAAAAAATTTCAAGTCTCTGAAGAAAGAATTAGAAGAAGATATCAGAAGAGGGAAAGATCTCCCATGCTCATGGCTTGGCAAGATTAACATAGTAAAAATGGCCATCTTACCAAAAGCAATCTACAGATTCCATGCAATTCCCAACAAATTATCAACACAATTCTTTACAGACCTGGAAAGAAAAATTCTCAACTTTGTATGGAATAACAAGAAACCCAGAATTGCTAAAACAATCCTCTACAATAAAATATCTTCTGGAGGTATCTCCATCCCTGATATTAAGCTGTACTATAGAGCAATAGTTATAAAAAACTGCATGGTACTGGCATAGAAACAGAATGGTGGATCAATGGAACTGAACAGAAGACCCAGAAATAAACCAACACACTTATGGCCACCTGATCTTTGACAAAGATGCCAAACCCATACAATGGAAAAAAAGATAACATCTTCAACAAATGGTGCTGAACTGACTGGATGTCTACATGTAGAAAAATAAAAATAGACCCATACTTATCACCCTGCACAAAACTAAAGTCCAAGTGGATCAAAGACCTCAACATAAAACCAGACATTAAATTGGTTAGAAGAAAAATGAGGAAAATCCTAGAACTCATTGGTACACGAGAAACATCCCAAACAGAACACCAATAGCACAGGCTCTAAGAGCAACAATCAATAAATGGGACCTCATGAAACTGAAAAGCTTCTATAAAGCAAAGGATACCAACATCAAAACAAAGCGACTAGGCAGATTGGGAAAGAATCTTCACCAACCCTTTATCTGACAGAGGGCTAATATCCAGTATATATAAAGAACTAAAGAAGCTGAAAAGCAGCAAACCAAGTAATCCAATTAAAAAACGGGGAACAAAGCTAAACAGACAACTCTCTGTTGAGGAATATTGAATGGCAGAGAAACACTTAAAGAAATGCTCAACCTCATTAGCTATTAGGGAAATGCAAATCAAAACGACCCTGAGATTTCACCTTACATCCAGCAGAATGGCCAAGATGAAAAACTCAGGAGACAATACATGCTGGAGAAGTTGTGTAGAAAGGGGAACCCTTCTCCACTGCTGGTGGGAATGTAAACTTGTACAACCACTCTGGAAATCAATCTGGCGATTTCTCAGACAACTAGGAATAGTGCTTCCTCAAGATCCAGCCATACCACTTCCTAGGCATATATCCAAGAGAGGCTCAAGTACACAATAAGAACATTTGCTCAACCATGTTTGTAGCAGCTTTATTTATAATAGTCAGAAGCTGGAAACAGCCCATATGCCCCTCTACTGAAGAATGGATGCAAAAATTGTGGTACATCTACACAATGGAGTATTACTGTGCAATGAAAAATAAGGAAATCATGAAATTTGCAGGTAAATGGTGGGTCCTAGAAAGGATCATTCTGAGTGAGCTATCCCAGAAGCAAAAGACACACAAGGTATATACTCACTCATATAGACATATAACATAAGATAAACCTAGTAAAATCTGTACATCTAAAGAAACTAATTAAGAGAGAAGACCTTGACTAAAATGCTCAATCCCCATCCTGAAAGGCAAAGAGGATGGACATCAGAAGAAGAAGAAACTGAAACCAACCTATTAATCTGCCACAGAGGGCATCTGAAAGGCTCTGCCCTGCAGACTATCAAAGCAGATGCCGAGACTTATGGCCAACTGTTGGACAGAGTGCATGGAATCTTATGTAATAAGTGGTAAATAGTAACATCTGGAGAGGACAGGAACCCCACAAGGAGAGCAACAGAACCAGAAAATTTGAACACAAGGGTCTTCCAGGAGACTCATACTCCAATCAAATACCATGCATGGAGATAACCTAGAACCCCTGCACAGATGTAGCCCATGGCAGTTCAATGTCCAAGTGGGTTCCATAGCAATGGGAAGAGGGACTGCCTCTGACATATTCTGATTGGCCTGCTCTTTGATCATCTCCCCCTGAGGGGGAAGCAGCCTTACCAGGCCACAGAAGATGACAATGCAGCCACTCCTGTTGTGATCTGATGGACTAAGATCAGAAGGAAGGAGAGGAGGACCTCCCTTATCAGTGGACTTGGGGAGGGGCATGCATGAAGAAGGAGGAGGTAGGGTGGGACAGGGAGGTGAAGAAGGAGGGGCTTATGGGGGATACAGAGTGAATAAAGTGTAATTAATAAAATAAAATTAAATTAAATTAAAAAAGAAAATGGCATTACCACCAAATAATAAATGTCATTCTTCTGGTAATGAAGTTCCTTTGATAACCATTTATAGTCATTCAGTTCTGCCCACATTGGTCTTTGTATAGTAATATTTTAACAGCCATAGCACTCATGCTTTTTGATCACAACAAATGCTGTTTTATAAATTTTCATTACACTGTATGAATTGATTCTGATTCTTAAATGGGAACAACAGCAATATCTTTGGGGATATTTTAAAGCCTAGAAGATACACTTCTTCAAAAGCTTTCATTTATTGTCTTCTGCTCAGTTAAGCTGGACCAAGCTTACTTCTGAAATGATGGGACATTGAGAATCTTAATAATCTGGGCAGTTGTGGTAAAGTCAAAACAAGTACCTGTAATCACAAAATAATCACATTAAATTCCAAGTTCTTCCAGCTATGTGCTGCTAGACACTGGATATCCTTCTTGCCAATAGAAAAATTCAGTAATCTGAATCTTCCACAACTGGGTTCTATAATAGTAAAATCCATATATAGTAAATACATATATAGTAAATCCATATAGTAAAATCAATATATTTTCTTATTTTAAAAAGTGTGATTAATATAAAGCACCTTTTGCCTTAGTTATGTTTCTCCAAGCATAAATAATAATGTTCTAAGGATTTATTATGGAGAATGTATGTCAAGATGCTTATTTTGTCAGAATTACTTTAAATACACAGCCAAACATACAAATATTGTATCTATTTCCAGCCATATGAGGAAGCAGAAGAAGAGCATTAAGCTTGAGGCCATCTTGAACTACACAGTAAGACTTTATTTTTTAATTATCATATACACATAAAATATCCATAAAACATACAATTTTATGTGAACACTAATCCAAAAATAGAGACCTTTGAGGAATTTCAATTTATTTAGAAGTTAACTCAAGTATTTGTATCTTTAGGAATATGGATGTGTGTATACATATAAATATATAAAATCATGAAAAAAGGGGTCATGGATTAGAAAGAAATCAAGGAATTATAAATATAAAAGGCTAAAGAAGTTTAAGGATAAGGAAAAAAAGGAAAATGACAATTATATTTTAATTTCAAAGAATAAAATATTTTTGAAAGATTAAAGCATTTTTGAGATAGATTAACATTATAAATATCTCTTTTACTGCTCACATTTGTCAGTAATATTTGGTCAACTACTACCCAATACAGTTAAGGCAAAATTTCTTATGGACACCCCATAAAGAAGGATAGAAATATGGCTCTGCCTGCCTTTACCAGAAAAATTCAGGTTAGACAACTCCCACTCAGTCCCAAGCTCACTGGGTCTGCTTGGGCATGCCCAGCTGCCATGAACTCTACAGTGTCCCCTAAGTGTCATTATCTAGCCCATGACTGCTTTATGGAGGCTTGCTGCACAGGAACATCCGGAGACAAGCATATGGTTAAAGCTAGCCTAAGAACACAATCAAGAAAAGCCAGAGCAATATGGGCCCTCCAGAGCCCAGCTATTCTACTACAAAAAGCCTTCAATATCTTAACACAGTTGCTGCACAAGAAAATGACTTTAAATCTAATATTCTAAAGATGACAGACCTTTAAAGATATCTAAAATAAAGAAATCCTTTAAAGAAAAACAGATAAATATAATTGAACAGGTGAGTGAAATTAATAAAACTGTTCAAGACCTGAAAATGAAAGTAGAAGCAATAAAGAAAGCACAAATGGAGGGAATCATGGAGATAGAAGACCTAGGGAAGAGAATAGAAACAACAGAAGCAAGCATCACCAACAGAATACATGAGACAGAAAAATCTCTAGCTAAGAAGACACGACTGAAGTAGAGTGAAGAAATCAATATATGAGTCAAAGAAAATGTTAAGTTTAAAAAATTCCTGACACAAAACATACAGGCAATCTGGGATGCTATGAAAAAACCTAACCTGTGCATAATTGGAATAGAAGAAGTGAGGAATCTCAGCTCCAAGGCCCAGAAGATATTTTCAACAAAAAAATTCCTAACCTAGAGATGCCATGCCAGGCACAGTGTGGCTGTAATCCTAGCACTCAGGGAGGCAGAAGCAGAGGCAGAGGCAGGAGGATCACTGTGAGTTTAAGGCCAGTGATGTATACAAAGTGAGTCCAGGACGGCCAAGGCTACACAGAGAAATCCTGTCTCAAAAAACCTGCTACAGAGGACCTCTGAAAGCCAGAAGAAAACAGGAAATAACCTTGAAACCTGCCACAGAGGCCCTCTGAAAGCTTCTGCAGTATAGACCGTCAAAGCAGATGCTGAGCCTGATGGCCAACTGATGGGCAGAGTGAATGGAATTCTATGTAAGAAGTGGGAAATAGTAAGAGCTGGAGGGGATGGGAACTCCACAAGGAGAGCAACAGAACAAGATAATTTGAACACAGGGAACTTCCCAGAGACCCATACTCCAACCAAGGACTATTCGTGGAGATGACCTGGAACCCCTGCACAGGTGTAGCCCATGGCAGTTCAGTGTCCAAGTGGGTTACATAGTAATGGGAAGAGGGACTGCCTCTGACATAATCTGATTGGCCTGCTCGTTGATCACTTCCCCCTGAGGGGAGAGCAGCCTTATCAGGCCACAGTAGAGGACAATGCAGCCACTTTTGATGAGAACTGATAGACTAAGATCAGAAAGAAGAGGAGAACCTCCCTTATCAGTGGACTTGGGGAGTGGCATGCATGCAGAAAGGGGAGGGAGGGTGGGAGGGGCTTATGGGGGGATACAAAATGAATAAAGTGTAATTAATAAAAAAATTTAAAAAAATTTTAGGAAAAAAAAAAACCAAGAAAGAAAGAAAGAAATGCTTAATGCTTATAAACATACAAGAAGTTTATAGAATACCAATTAGACTGGACCAGAAAAGAAAATCCTCCTGTGACATAATAATCAAAGCACTAAATGTACAGAGCAAAGAAAGAATAATAAAAGTTATAAGAGAAAAAGGCTAAGTAACATACAAAGTTAGGCCTATAACAATTACACCCAACTTCTCAACAGAGACACTAAAAGCTGTAAGGGTCTGGACATATGTTTTGCATACCCTAAGGGACAACACATGCCAGCCCAGACTACTATACCCAGCAAAACTTTCAATCACCGTAGATGAAGAAAATAAGAAATTCCAAGGCAAAACCAAATTTCAAAAATGTTTATGCATAAATCCAACCCTATAGAAAATTCTGTACTAGAAAATAAACTCCAACACAAGGAAGTTAATTACACCCCCCCCAAAAAAAAACCCTATAGGAAATAAATAACTTTGCAACAGCAAAAATAAAGAAAGGAAACACACAAACACACACTACCACAACCACCATCAAAATAACAGGAATTAACAGTCATTGGTTATTAATATTTCTCAACATCAATGTACTCAATTCCCCAAATTTAAAAAACAAAACAAAATGAAAAAAACAAGTTAACAGAATAGATGCAAAAATGGGATTCAATATTCTGCTGCAAACAAGAAACATACCTCAGGAACAAAGATAGGCATTAACTCAGAATAAGGGGCTGAAAAAAAGCAAACAGACCCAGGAAGCTACCCAAGCTGGAGTATGATTCTAATATCTAATAAAATAGACTTTCAACCAAAATTAAACCAAAGAGACAGGGAAGGACACTTCATACTCATCAAAGGAAAACTCTACCAAGATGACATCTCAGTTCTGAATATATATGCCCCAAATGCGAGGGTACTCACATTCATAAAAGAAACATTGCTAAAGCATAAATCACATGTCAAACCCCACACTTTAATGGTGAGAGACTTCAACACCCCACTATCACCAATGGGCAGGTCATCTAGACTGAAACTAACAGAGAATTAACGCAACTGACAGATGTTATAAATCAAGTAGACCCAGCATTTATCTATAGAACATTTTATCCAAACACAAAAAAATGTATCTTCTCAGCACCTCATGTAACCTTGTCAAAAACAGACCATATAGTCAGTCACAAAGCAAACCTCAACAAATACAAGAAAATTGAAATTAACTCCTTGATTCTTAGTAGACCACAATACATTAAAACTGGACTTCAGCAACAACAAAAACAACAGAAAACCCGCAAAATCATGAAAACTGAACTACTCTCTACTCAGTGACTACTGAGCAAGGGAAGAAATAAAGAAAAAAATTAATGACTTTCTAGAATTCAATGAAATTGAAGGCACACCATACCCAAACTTATGGGACACAATAAAAGCGGGGCTAAAAGGAAAGTTTATAACACTAAGGGCCTTCAAAAAGAAATTGGACAGATCTTCTGAGGAATTTAATAGCACACCTGAAAGCTCTCAATCCAGAAGCAAACACATCCAAAAGGAGTAAATGGCAGAAAATAATCAAACACAGGGCTAAAATCAATGAATACAAAAAAGGGGGGGGGAACAATATAAAGAATCAACATAACCAAGAGGTGGTTCTTTAGGAAAAGCAAGAAAATAGACAAACCCTATGCCAAACTAACTAAAAAGCAGAGAGAGAGAGAGAGAGAGAGAGAGAGAGAGAGAAAGCAAATAAGCAAGAGACTATCCATATCAACAAAATAAAAAGACACTGAGGAAATCCAAAGAATCATTATGCTTTATTCCGGAAACTTATACTAAAATCTAAACGAAATCAATTATTTTCTTGATAGATACCACTTAGCAAAGTTATATCAAAATCAGGTAAACAACTTACATAGACATATGTTTTCTAAAGAAGTAGAAGAGGTTGTTAAAAGACTTCCAACCAAAAAAGATTCAGGGCCAAATGTTTTTTGTGCAGAATTCTACCAGACATTCAAAGAAGAGCTAATACCAATACTCCTTCAAAGAGAAACAGAAGGATCATTGCCAAACTCATTCTATGAAGCCACAGTCAACCTGATACATAAACCACACAAAGACTCAAAAAAGAAAGAGAATTTCACACCAGTTTCCCTTATGAACAATGATGCCAAACTATTCAATAAAATACTCAGAAACTAAATCCATCAAAAAACATCATCCACCACGATCAAGTAGGCTTCATCCCAGAGACAGAGGGATAGTTCAACATATGAAAATCTATCAATGTAACCCACCATATAAACAAACTAAAAAAACAAAACAAAAACAAAAAAATCCACATGATCATTTCATTAGATTCTGAAAAAGCCTTTCACCAAATCCAACACCTTTTCATGTTAAAAGTATTGAGCAGATCAGGACTGCAAGGGACATACCTAAAGACAATAAAGGTAATGCATAGCAAGCTGACAGCCAACATCAAATTAAGTGGAAACAAAGAATTCCACTAAAATTAGGCACAACCCAAGGCTGCTCTCTGTCTCCATGTCTATTCAATACAGTACTTAAAGTTTTACTTAGAACAATAAGACAGCTAGTGAAGATCAAGGGGATAAAAATTGGAAAGAAAGATGTCAAAGTATCCCTATTTGCATATGATATGATAGTATACATAACTGACCATGACAGTTTTACCAGAGAACTCCTAAAGCTGAAAAATACTTTCAGCAAAGTAACTGGATAAAAAATAAACTTCAAAAATCCAGTAGGCCTCCTCCATAGAAATGATAAATGGGCTGAGGAAGAAATTATAAAAATAACACCCTTCACAATAGCCACTTAAAACATAAAGTATGCTGTTGTAACTCTAACCAAGCAAGTGAAAGGCCTATATGACAGAACTTCAAGTACTTAAAGAAATTGGAAAGTATCAGAAGATGGAAATGTCTCCCATGCTCATGGATTGGTAGGATTAAAATAGTAAAAATGGCCATCTTACCAACAGCAATGTGCATATTCAATGCAATTCTCATCAAAATTCCAACACAGTTCTTTATAGATCTTGAAAGAGCAATACTCAACTTCATATGGAAAAGCAAAAAAGCCAGGATATCTAAAACAATCCTGTCTAATAAAAGAACTTCTGGAGGTATCACCATGCCTTATTTAAAGCTGTACCACAGATCAATAGTAATAAAAACTACATGGTATTGGCATAAAAACAGACAAGTTGATCAAGAGAATCAAACCAAAGACATAGAAATAAACCCATACACCTATGGACACTTGATTTTTTACAAAGAATGCAAAACTATACAATGGAAAAATGAAAGCATCTTCAACATATGGTGCTGGTCTAACTGAATGTCTGAATGTAGAAGAATGCAAATAGATCCATAGTTATCACTCTGCAAAAATTCAAGTCCAAGAGGACCAAAGACCTCAACATAAAACTAGATACACTAAATCTGGTAAAAAGGAAAGTGGGGAATAGCCTTCAACACATAAGCACAAGAGACAACTTCCTGAACAGAATACCAACAATTCAAGCACCAAAATCAACAATTAATAAATCGGACCACATAAAACTGCAATGCTTTAGTAAGGTAAAGGACACTGTCAATAGGACAAAATGGCAACCTATAGATTGGGAAAAGATCTTCACCGACACTGCATTTGACAGAAGGCTGATATCCAAGATATATAAAGAACTCAATAAAGTAGACACCAACAAAACTAACAACACAATTAAAAGTGCAGTGCAGAGCTAAACAGACAGTTCTCAACAGAAGAATGTCTTATAGTGGAGAAGCACTTAAAGAAATATTTAGTGTCCTTAGTATCAGGGAAATGCAAAGCAAAAGAAATCTGAGATTACATCTTACACCAGTCAGAATAATAATGAAGAAAACTCAAGTGACAGCTCATACTGGAAAGGATATGGAGAAATGAGAACACTCCTCCATTGCTGGTGGGAGTGCAAACTTATACAACCACTTTGGAAATCAATTTGGCATTTTCTCAGAAGACCGAGAATAGTTCTTCCTTAAGACCCAGCTATACTTTCTGCACATATAACTGAAAGATGTTCTATTATGCCACAAGTACACTTGCTCAATTATGTTCATAGAAGATGTATTTGTAATAGTCAGAAACAACCTAGATGTTCTACAGCAGGAGAATGGATAAAGAAATTGTGGTATATTTACAAAATGGAATATTACTCAGCTATTATAAACAAGGAAATCGATCGGCAAAGGCCAGCAGTACTGTGTCTTGGAGCCCCAGATTCGTGCGGCGGCTGCACCATTCTCCCAGGGCCCGAGTCTGCTAGACGCCATACTAGCTCCGCAGGAGCGCCATCACTGACGGTACAGCCCGCCCAATCCCACAGTGACAGAGAATACGCTATATACTCACCAAAACCAGACAGAAACGCCATACAAGCTAGACACACCAGGCGCTGGGCCTCCGAAGCTTGGAGAGCACAGTGAAGAGACCCCAGGACTTCCCAGAAATCATCTGGACTAGCAACCCAGTCTCCAGTTACAGCGGGACTTTCTAACCTGGCGGCGGAGCAGCACTGAGCTGGCGGGGCACATCAGCCCTCCAGTTTAAGACTAACCAGGGCCAAACCAGAGAACAGAAAGGCTGGTTACCCCGATTCCTACTGACGTGACCACCCTGAAATCTCCAGCTGCAGCAAGACCTCATAACCTGGCAGTGACAACAACACGGAACTGGCAGAGCACATCAAAGAAGCAGGGCAAAACCAGAGAGCAGAGAGCCTAGATACCCCGATCTCTGCCAAGTGACCTGCCTGTAAGTGAGTGCACCCTTGAGAATCTGCAGCTCCACTGATCCTGGGTCCTTCTAAAACAGAAGCCAGGCATCGAACCCCCTCCCACCCATATACCCACTTTGGGAAACAGAGGGGCACTTGGAACATTGAAGTTCCTGCTCTGTGGGTCTAATTGAGGAGTTAAGGCAGTTAATGCCAGAAATTGCACTGCGATCATCACTAGCACCTGCGACATATACATTGCAGAGCCCCTCCCACACACTCAAGGGTTCAACATTAGCCATCACTCTGTCCCTCGAGACACA
>NW_026596125.1:110549-121084 GCF_907164565.1 Psammomys obesus
GATCTAGAAAAGATCATTCTGAGTGAAGTATCCCAGAAGGAGAAAGACAAACTTGGTATATACTCGCTTATATAGACCTACAAGACATGATAAACATAATGAAATCTACACACCTAAAGAAGATAATCAAGAACGTGGACACAGGCGAAGGTGATTAATCCTCATTTAGAAAGACAAATGGGATGTGCATTGAACTTATGACAGGAGTCTACCACAAAAGGCATCTGAAAGACTCTACCTAGCAGTGTTTCAAAGCAGACACTAAGACTCATAACCAAACCCTCGGCAGAGTGCAGGGAATCATATGAAAGAAGGGAAGTTAGTATGATATGGAAAGGATAGGAGCTCTACAAGGACCAAATATATCTGGGCACAGGGTCTTTTCTGAGACTGACACTCAACCAAGGACCATCTACGGATATAACCTAGAACTTCTGCTCGGATGTGGCCCGTGGTAGCTCTGTAACCAAGTAGTTTTCCAAAGTAAGAGGAACAAGGACTATTTCTAACAGGATCTCAAGGGCAGGCTGTTTGACACCCCCCCCCAGGGGAGGAGCAGTCTGTTAGGCCACAGAGGAGGACTTTGCAGCCAGCCCTGAAGATACCTGATAAAACAGGGTCAGATGAAAGGGGAGGAGGTCCTCCCCTATCAGTGGACTTGGAAAGGGGCAGGGAGGAGACCAGGGAGGGAGTGTGGGGTTGGGGAGGGAATGAGGGAGCGGGATACAGCTGGGACACAGAGTTAACAAAATGTAACTAAAAAGAAAAAAAAAAAAGAAAAGAGAGATCTCTTCTTTATTAGCTACAAAAAAAATAAATAAAGACTGTTTTGAAAAGAAAAAAAAAGCTATGGGCAGATGGCAGAGGAGGAGACCTCTCCCTTTCAATGGACTAGGGAAAGGGGATAGGGAGAAAGAGGGAGGGAGGCTGGAAATGAGAGGAGTGGAGGGAGGGGGCTTCAATCAGGATATATAATGAAATAAATTGTGAAAAATAAAAAAATAACTTAAAAAAAGACTTCAAGGAGGTTATGCACGCCCAGGAGTTTGGTTTAAAAATGACCTTAAAAACAAAGTTGTAGTTAGATGGTATAAGAACAGTGAAAACCTAAAAAAAAAAAAAAACAAGGAAATCATGATATTTGCAGGTAAATGAATGTAACTAGAAAAGATCATCCTGAGTGAGGTAACCCAGACCCAGAAAGACACTCATGGTAGTACTCACTTAAAGTGGATATTAGCCATAAAGTACAGGGTATTCATGGTGAAATCTAGAGACCCAAAGTAGCTAAGTAACAGGGAAAGCCCAAGTGACGATTCTGTAATCTCACTGACAGGGGGGAATAAAATAGTCCTGAGTAGGGATATATGGAGGGTACAGCGTGGTAAAGGGAGTGGAGGGAGGAGCAGTAGGGATTCAGCATGGGGAGGACAGAGGGAAAGAAAACTGTGAGAGAGAACTGGAATCAATGTAGCATGGGAGCATCTCTGTGATGAGCTAGAAAACCAGGATAAGGGAAACTCCCAGAAATCTATGAGGGTGGTTAATTGCCAAGAGTACTAGCAAGAGGGGATATGGAACCTGAAACAGCCATCACTTGTAGCCAGAAAAGACCCTCAACAGAGGGATGAGGCCACCAAACTACCCACAAAACCTCCTATCCATAATTTGCCCTGCCTACATTTTGCACAGGGATAGTAATGGAGCAAAAGGTGAGGGAAGAGCCAACCAATGACTGACCCATGCTTAAGGTGAGCCCACCCCTGACACTATTAATGATATTCTGCAATCCTTACAGACAAGAGCCTACTACAACTTTCCTCTGAGAGGCTTCATCCACCAGCTGATAGAAAGAAATGCAGACAGCCACAGCCAAACACTAGGCAGAGCTCAGGAAATGTTGTGGAAGAAAGGGAGAATGGATTGAAGGCACCAGGGAGGTCAGGGACATCACAAGAAAAACAATAGAATCAATTAACCTGAGCCAACAGAGACTCAACCACCAACCAAATAGCATGCTTGTGTAGGTACTAGGCCCCCTAGACATATATAATAGAAGTAAAGTTTGTTCTTTACATAGGACCCTTAACAGCAGAGGCATGGGCTGTCTCTGGCTTTGTTGCCTACTTTTGGATGGCTTTCCCCTAATGGGGTTCCCTAATGGGGTTACCTAGCTTCAACAGGAAAAGATGTGCCTAGTCCTACTCAAACATGACATGACAAGACTGGTTGATATCCATGGGAGGCCTCCCAATCGCAGAACAGAAAGAGAGGTATATAATGGGAGTGGGTTGGAGAGAGAGGGGCTTAGCAGCGATGAGTAAGGGGAAGTCCTGTTGGGTATGTAAAGTAAACACACAAAGCAATCATAAAATTAAATGACCAAGTACAACCAAAGCTGAAAGTAGTTTAGAGCTGGCCCAGAAGAGCTCACAATACCCAAGTGAAAATACTCAGGAGAAAGAGGATCCTCTGTATATGAAGATCACAAAAAGAAAAATAGTGAATAAGTAAGTCTGGGAGTAAAATACCCAAAACCAGAGGAAGCATACAAATTCCTTGACAAATAAAACAAAGCAACCCCCCAATGGCTAAATCTTAAAAAAAAAAAAAAAGGTAATAAGTGTTTGCCTTATCAATGGAACAAAGTTTAATTGGAAGAGAGCCTAAACAGTGTCTAGCTGATTAGCCAATAATGCTCCAAAGTGCAACATGTTGGATCTGCGGCAGCGTTATTAAAGCTCTGTGCTGCCTGATCACAGCTGGGTCAGTTAGGAGAGTCTCCATGGATCCAGTCATGGTCTTGGTGCTCCTGGTGCTCAGTCTGTCCTGTCTGCTTCTCCTCTCACTCTGGAAACAGAGCTCTGGGAGAGGGAAGCTCCCTCCAGGCCCCACTCCTCTCCCAATTATTGGCAATTTCCTCCAGATAGATGTGAAGGATATTCAACAATCCTTAACCAATGTAAGTATGCTTTATGCTTTTCTAGTAGTCTGTTAAGGAGATACAAGTCCTGCTGCTTGCAATGAAATCCTATTAATGAAGACAATATTGTAAAAAATGCTCATGAAGTTAAAAAAAAAAAACTAATGTTTTCTGCCTTTTCTGCAGTATCCCTCTAGTCCTGGTGAGGAAAGTAGTAAGAAGCAAGGTTTCAGGCTGAAGAACATCTAGGTCACCTCATTTTATAATATAATCACAGAATTTTAGTTATTCTTCTTCAAGTCTGTATTTTACAATCATTTCCTATTATTTTGGCTGAGGGTAAAAAAAAAATGCAGAATCAATGATTCAGAATTTTAGGCATGCCTTATTCTTTGAAGCTCAACTCTCAAGAATTAACGGGTTCCTGATATGAAGTAAAACCTATGGGCATGGGCTCACACAGGAAATTACAGCAACAAACAATGTGTCAGAGCATCATGTACAGGGGCTTCCCAATCTACTTTTATTACTTGCAAACCTGTCCCTTGTTCCTAGAATGCTTCATGGTGATGTGTTCTCCACAAATGCTGCTTTCTGTGGTGCAGCTTCTATGATGCCTGCTCTCTGTAATTTTTTAACACTTGACAAAAAATGGATGCAATCCTTTGTGATGACCAAATATTTTAGATTTCTATTCTCATCACAGGGCTCTGCAGTTTCCATAGGAGCAGTCATATGATTATTGATGTCTATTTCATATGAAATGTGCATGCATGGCATGCTCAAGCGTCTGATAGTTAGTAAGGATAGTGCCAATTTGGATTCTTTACTTGTTTGCAATAGGGTCCTGGAAATGAATGTGGGACTCTCTTCCTTCAGTTCCCTTGTGAAATAAGACCAAGAGACCTGCCTAATGTGATATCTTATTGTCATCAGTGTGTTAACCACTTGTGTGATTTCCTGTCACACTAGAGGTCATCCACATGTGATAATCCTCAAAAATCAAGGTATATACACATCAAACTAGTTTTTCTGGGTAAAAATATCGTAACACAATAATATTAGCCGTCTAAAAGCATTTGAAACTATACAGAATGAGGTGATCTTTTTCTAATATGCATATTTTCTTTCTCTTTCAGTTATCAAAAGTCTATGGCCCTGTGTTCACACTGTATATGGGCATGAAGCCCACTGTGGTGTTGCATGGCTATGAGGCAGTGAAGGAAGCTCTGGCTGACCATGGGGAGGAGTTTTCTGGAAGAGGAAGACTTCCAGTTTTCGATAAAATTTTTAACGGCCTGGGTAAGTGTACATGTGCTTATGTGAGTGCTGGACGGTATCCATTGTCAACTGGAACATGGAAAGCAGAGACCATGCTCGCTCCCTAAATACATTTGGGGACTTTATGGCTGCCACCAGACATCTCCTTCTTCTGTCTCTGGGATATACTCGCTATTGTCTGTTCCCATTGTTTTAGGCATTATTTTTAGCAATGGAAATATATGGAAAGATACAAGGCGCTTCTCACTCATGACCCTAAGGAATTTGGGCATGGGGAAAAGGAGCATTGAGGACCGCATTGAAGAGGAAGCACAGTGCCTTGTGGAGGAACTGAGAAAAACCAATGGTAAGTGCAAGTTTAGAATCTGACATTTACTTCTTTTATTTTTTTAATTAATTTTTTTATTAATTACAGTTTATTTACTTTGTATCCCAACTGAGGCCCTCTCCCTCGGTCCTTCCCAATCCCACACTCCCTTCCTCTTCTCCACTCATGCTCTTCCCCCAGTCCACTGATAGGGGAGGTCCTCCTCCCCTTCCATCTGAGTCTAGTCTCTCAGGTCTCATCAGGAATGGCTGTGTTTTTCCTTTGTGAAGCCTGATAAGTTTGCACTCCTCAGAGGGAGGTAATCAAAGAGCAGGCCACTCATTTCATGTCAGAGACAGCCTCTGTTCCCATTACTAGAGAACCCACTTGGACACTGAGCTGTTTACTTCTTGATCTAGATATGGATGTATGAGTCATTTTGTTCCTTTCTACTCAAAGCATTTTTTTTTCCTAATGAGATTATAGGTCTCATGTTCAGGTTCCAAAACATTACCAATCCATGTATTTCCCTTAGCACAAATATACCTTAAAACTTCTCAATTATATTACCATGTTACCAAGAAAAAGTGGCTTCCATGTAATGGCATTTTATAATTTTTTCCAATTTTTTTCAGGCTTACCTTGTGATCCCACCTTCATCCTGTATTGTGCTTCCAGCAATATCATCTGCTCCATTGTTTTTCAGAATCGTTTTGATTATAAAGATCAGGATTTTCTTAACTTGCTGAAAAAACTGAGTGAGACCACCAAGATTGCGAGCTCCCCCTGGATACAGGTGAAGTCACAATCTGTTCTTTCTGAAAACACAGTTAGGGTCTTTGTTTCTCAGAGGTCAAATTTAATAGAGACTAAACAGTGAAGTGACCAGACATCACAGTTCTGACCAATGTATTATGGAAAAAATATTTGGAAGTGAACTGTAAACCCTTTGCCATTCAAAAAAAAAAAAAAAAAAAAAACGAAACGAAACAAACAACAACAACAAACAGAAGGAAAAATGTCAGGATGGCTTTAGCCAGCTAGATCTTATCAGTTGATTTCACCTCTAACATCCACAGGGTTCTTTTGATAAAGTACTTATTCACTTCTAGAAAGCTGGCCAGTCACTCAGAATATCCTTCTACGAGCAAATTTATTGGCCTCTTTTCAACAATTACACACATCCTCATCATATTACCAGGAAGAAATATCTTAGTATAGAAAGACTATTCTCTTCAGGAAGAAAGAGTATATATGGCAATGAAAGCTACCAGGAAATACTCAGCTGTTTCCAGTGGTTTGGTTCATCAGCGAGAATCCTAGGTGACAGGATAACAGGAAGAAGTGACAAGGTGAATGATTTTGTTCTGTGTGGATCATAAACATCCTCCCAGAATTTTCTTAGGCTGTACTAGCCTTTTGTGCACACTACATAAAGCAAGTACAGTGTTCATGAAATGCCAGTTTTGTATGTAATTTATTTAAGGCATATACTCTTTTAGTGTAGAAAGCTGCTTGATAGGAATAAAATCTTCAGGCAATAAATTTTTTTTATAAATCAGGTCACTCAACCATCTTAATTTCTACTGTCATATGAAAAATGTGAATGTAAGTAATTTATATTTCAAACTTGTAGGACAGTTTATTGAGCTATCAAAGAACTGATATGTACATACTTTACACTAAAAAGAAATTGAGTATGGAAATATTACTATGATCTTTGATTATTTGGGTAGAAATTTCTCCCTCAAATCTCTCTATTAGGATACTGTTACAATATATGCACATAGACCATCTCCTTAAGATGAATTTCATACGTATCTTGACCTATCACTGCAAATCAGTCATATGATATAAACCAGTTATATGATATAAATATATCTTAATGACTTTGTTACAGTGTATTTATTTACTAAATTCTTGCATTTCCTTGTAGGTTTGCAATATGTTCCCCGTTCTGCTTGACTTTTGTCCAGGAAGTCATAACACATTTTTTAAAAATTTTACTTATATTAAACGTTACCTATTGGAGAAAATAAAAGAACATGAAGAGTCATTGGATGTTGCGAATCCTCGGGACTTTATTGATTTTTTCCTAATTAAACAAAGGCAGGTAAAGAGTTAGCATACATTTATGCAATTACTGAATTGGCTGAGTTCTTTATAGTTCACTGAATACTTACTAGTTTACCAGTGATGTTTAAAATTATACAAATATCACTTGAAAACAATTTAATATTTATAGTTTTGTTTGAGTATGCCTGTAAAGAGTTGAGCAATATTTTTAATTAGAGCACATTGGAACCCTGGTCTTTAAATTACGTACATAAAAGAAAAGTTAAAGCAATCTAGTAAGCATAGGGCAACACAAAAGGCAGGTAAGGTGAACCAAATTCCAATTTATCCATACTTTATAAACTGTCCTGTCTTAACATGAACACGGGCATCATGGTCACCCTTTGTGGGTCACTTGCATAGATTTTAATATAGATTAATATAGATTTAATTTAGATAAATATTAAAATACATATATAAAAATTGATCTTAGCCTATTTGTACTGATAGATTCTACAGGGGATTCAAAAGGACTGAATGATGTTGGAAGAGGTGTACCATGGGAAGAGTGGGAAGATGAAAGAGTAAAGATCTGAGTGTAATTTCCAATGAATTTGCCCTAGTGGGGTTAGAGATGGGTATTATTTGGGTATGTTGTCAGTATTAATTGTTGACATTCTTTAGTTAAGGAAAAACACGGGTTCCCTTCAGTTTCTGTGGCACTCTCATTTAAAAAACTATTGCAGCCATACATCGTAGCCTATGCCTATAATCCAGCACTTGGGGAGGCAGAGCTACACAGAGAATTCTCAATAGAGGAATATCAAACAGTGGAGAGACACTTAAAGAAATGCTCAACATCCTTAGTCATCAGGGAAATGCAAATCAAAACAACTCTGAGATTCCATCTCACAGCCATCAAAATCTTAAGCAACAGTACATACTGGTGAGGGTGTGGAGAAAGGGGACCCTCCTCCATTGCTGGTGGAAATGTAAACTTGTACAACCACTTTGGAAATCAATCTGGCACTTTCTCAGAAAACTGGGAATAGTGCTATCTCAAGACCCAACTATACCACTCCTGGGCATATATACGAAAGATGCTCAACCATATAGCAAGGACCTTTGCACACCTATGTTAATAGCAGCTTTATTCATAATAGTCAGAATATGGAAACAACCTAGATGTCCCTCAACTGAAGAATGGATACAGAAATTGTGGTACATTTGTACAATGGAATACTACTCAGCTATTAAAAACACGGAAACCATGAAATTTGCAGGCAAATGGATAGAACTAGAAAAGATCACCCTGAGTGAGGTAACCCAGAAGCAGAAAGATATACATGGTATATACTCACTTATAAGTGGATACTAGTTATATAATATAGGATAAACATACTAAAATCTACAGACCTAAAGAGGCTAAACAACAAGAAGGACCCTAGGGAAGATGTTTAATTCTCATTCAGAAGGGAAAATAGGACAGACACTGGAAGAGGCAGAAGAGAGGGAACAGGATGGGAGTCTACCCAGGTGTCCTCTAAAAGATTTCACCCCGTAGGGGATCCTTTATTTTCCATTTGAATTAAGATACGCCAGCAGTTTTTAAAAAGAGGCCAGTGGGGATTCATATGATAATTGCACTTAATTTTTTAAGGGGTTGTGCCATTTTCAAAACAGAGATAAAATCAACATCTGATGACAATCACTATATTTTGGACTCACTGTAGTGGTATGAAGTACATTTACAGACATTGCGCCTAATCAGCTATCTAGTTTCAAGAAGTGGCATAACTCTGCAAAACATACCACAGCTATTAACAACCATTCTCCAAACTCCACATTATTAGTAATTGCAGTGATTTTAGTCTTTTAAGACTGCTGTGTCTCTCTGACAGAGTAAGCTGACATCTAAACCTGCTCTTAGTATACCAAGATTTGCTTTCTGTCTTCTTGCTCTTGTGTAAACTTTTGGATGTTCCTCTAAGTGCAGCTTGTTTCCATACTTCCTCCTTCAGCTCCATCAAACTTCATTTACAAGGATGAAAGCCACAATACATTTATTCATCATTGATGTGTCTTCATGTTATGTCTACCTCCAACTTGTCCGAATTGTTCATCTAGGAACATCTGAACGTGTTTCTTTTTTTATTATTAATTACACTTTATGCACTTTGTATCCCCCATAAGTCCCTCCCTCCTCCCCTTCCCATCCCACCCTCCCTTCCCTTTCTTCACACATGCCCCTCCCCAAGTCCACTAATGGAGGAGGCCCTCCTCTCCTTCCTTCTGATCTTAGTCAATCATATCTCCTCAGGAGTGGCTGCATTGTCATCTTCTGTGGCCTGGTAAGGTTGCTCCCCCCTCAGGGGGAGGTGATCAAAGAGCAGGCCATACAGATTATGTCAGAGGCAGTCCCTCTTCCCATTACTATGTAACCCACTTGGAAACTAAACTGCCATGGGCTACATCTGTGCAGGGGTTCTACGTTATCTCCATGCATGGTACTTGGTTGGAGCATGAGTCTCTGGGAAGACCCCTGTGTTCAAATTTTCTGGTTCTGTTGCTCTCCTTGTGGAGTTCCTGTACTCTCCAGATCTTACTATTTCCCACTTATTACACAAGATTCCATGTACACTGCCCAAGAGTTGGCGATAAGTCTCAGCATCTGCTTTGATAGTCTGCAAGGCAGAGGCTTTCAGAGGCCCTCTGTGGCAGGTTCCTGGCTTATTTCCTGCATTCTTCTTTTTATGATGTCCATCCTCTTTGCCTTTCAGGATGAGGATTGAGCATTTTAGTCAGGGTCCTCTCTCTTGATTCATTTCTTTAGATGTACAGATTTTAGTAGTTTTATCCTGTATTATGTCTACATGAGTGAGTATAAACCGTGTGTGTCTTTCTGCTTCTGGGACAGCTCACTTCGATGATACTTTCTAAGTCCCACCATTTACCTGCAAATTTCATGATTTACTTATTTTTCATTGCAGAGTAATACTCCATTGTGTAGATGTACCACAATTTCTGCATCCATTCCTCCACTGAGGGGCATCTGGCCTGTTTCCAGCTTCTGGCTATTACAAATAAAGCTGCTACAAACATGGTTGAGCAAATGTCCTTATTGTGTACTTGAACCTCTTTTGGATATATGCCTAGGAGTGGTATGGCTAGATCTTGAGGAAGTGTTATTCCTAGTTATCTGAGAAAGCGCCAGATTGATTTCCAGAGTGGTTGTACAAGTTTACATTCCCACCAGCAATGGAGGAGGGTTCCCCTTTTTCCACAGCCTCTCCAGCAGGTGTTGTCACTGGAGTTTTTCATCTTGGCCATTCTGAGGGGTGTAGGTGAAATCTCAGGGTTGTTTTGATTTGCATTTCCCTAATGGCTAATGATGTTGAGCCTTTCTTTAAGTGTTTCTCTGCCATTCTATATCCTCTACAGAGAATTCTCTGTTTAGCTCTGTTCCCCATTTTTTAATTGGATTACTTGGTTTGTTGCTTTTCAGCTTGTTTAGTTCTTTATATGTACTGGATATTAGCCCTTTGTTAGATAAAGGGTTGGTGAAGATTCTTTCCCAATCTGTAGGCAGTCATTTTGTTTTGATGATGGTGTCCTTTGCTTTACAGAAGCTTTTCATTTTCATGAGGTCCCATTTATTGATTGCTGCTTTTAGAGCCTGTGCTGTTGGTGTTCTGTTCAGGAAGTTGTCTCCTGTGCCAATGAGTTCAAGGTTGTTCCCCACTTTTTCTTCTAACCAATTTAATGTGTCTGGTTTTATGTTGAGGTCTTTGATCCACTTGGGCTTTAATTTTGTGCAGGGTGATAAGTATGGATCTATTTGCATTTTTCTACATGTAGACATCCAGTTAGACCAGCACCATTTGTTGAAGATGCTATCTTTTTTCCATTGTATGGTTTTGGCGTCTTTGTCAACGATCAGATGTCCATAAGTGTGTGGGTTTATTTCTG
>NW_026596125.1:121094-156570 GCF_907164565.1 Psammomys obesus
TTTCTATGCCAGTACCATGTAGTTTTTATAACTATTGCTCTACAGTACAGCTTAATATCAGGGATGGGGATACCTCCAGAAGATCTTTTATTGTAGAGGATTGTTTTAGCAATTCTGGGTTTCTTGTTATTCCATATGAAGTTGAGAATTTTTCTTTCCAGGTCTGTAAAGAATTATGCTGGTAATTTGATGGGAATTGCATTAAATCCGTAGATTGCTTTTGGTAAGATGGCCATTTTTACTATGTTAATCTTGCCAAACCATGAGCATGGGAGATCTTTCCATCTTCTGATATCTTCTTCTAATTCTTTCTTCAGAGACTTGAAATTTTTTTTCATATAAGTCTTTGACTTCCTTGGTTAGGGTATTTTATGTCATTTGTGGCTATTGTGAAGTGTGTTGTTCCCCTAATTTCTTTCTCAGCCCTTTTGTCTTTTTTATTCAGGAGGGCTACTGATTTTTTTAGTTAATTTTGTATCCGGCCACTTTGCTGAAGTTGTTTATCAGCTGTAGGAGTTTCCTGGTATAGTTTTTGGGGTCACTAACGTACACTACCATATCATCTGCAAATAGTGATAATTTGACTTCTTCCTTCCCAATTTGTATCTCCTTGATCTCCTTCAACTGTCTTATTGCTCTAGCAAGGACTTCCAGAACTATGTTGAAGAGATATGGAGAGAGTGGGCAGCCTTGTCTTGTCCCTGATTTCAGTGGGATTGCTTTAAGTTTCTCTCCATTTAGTTTGATGTTGGCTATAGTCTTGCTGTATATTGCCTTTACTATGTTTAGATATGTGCCTTGTATCCCTGATCTTTCCAATACTTTAAATATAAATGGATGTTCGATTTTGTCAAATGGTTTTTCAGCATCTAGGGAGATTATCATGTGGTTTTTGTTTTTGTTTTTTTCAATATGTTAATATGGTGGATCACACTGATGGATTTCCATATATTGAACCACCCCTGCATACCTGGGATGAAACCTACTTGGTCATAGTGGATGATATCTTTGATGTGTTCTTGTATTTGGTTTGCAAGTATTTTGTTGAGTATTTTTGCATCAATGTTTATAAGGGAGATTGTCCTGAAATTCTCTTTCTTTGTTGGGTCTTTGTGAGGTTTAGGTACCAAGGTGACTGTGGCTTCATAGAATGAGTTTCGTAATGTTCCTTCTGTTTCTATTTTGTGGAATAGTTTGAAGAGAATTGGAGTTAGGTCTTCTTTGAAGGTTTGGTAGAATTCTGGTCCTTGTGGAGCTTCTATCCTCTTCAGGTCTTACTAACCCCTAACCCCCCTTCTTTCATATGACTCCCTGCACTCTGCCCAAGGTTTATTTATTATTCTTAGTATGTGCTTTGATACACTGCTAGGTAGAGTTTTTCAGAGGCCCTCTGTGGTAGGCTCCTGTCCTGTTACTTCTTTTCTCCTCTGTCCAATGTCCATCCCATTTGTCTTTCTAAGCAAGGATTGGTCATCTTACCCCGGTCTTCTTTCTTGTTTATCTTCTTTAGGTGTATAGATTTCATTATGTTTATCATATCTTATAGGTGTATATAAGTGAATATATACCATGTGAGTCTTTCTCCTTCTTGGATACCTCACTCAGAATGATCTTTTCTAGATCCTACCATTTGCCTGCAATTTTCATGATTTCCTCATTTTTGATTGCTGAGTAGTATTCCATTGTGTAAAAACACCACAATTTCTGTATCCATTCTTCCATTGATAAACATCTGGGTTGTTTCTAGGTTCTGGCTATTAAAAATAAAGCTGCTACAAACATGGTTGAGCAAATGTCCTTGTTGTGTACTTGAGCAACTTTTGGATATATGCCTAGGAGTGGTATAGCTGGGTCTTGAAGAAGCACTATTCCTAATTGTCTTAGAAAGTGCCAGATTGATTTCCAAAATGGTTGTACCAGTTTACATTCCCACCAGCAATGGTGGAGGATTCTCCTTTCTCCACAACCTCTCCAGCATGTGTTGTCATTTGAGTCTTTGATTTTAGCCATTTTGATGGGTGTAACGTGAAATCTCAGGATCATTTTGATTTGCATCTCTCTGATGGCTAAGGATCCTCACATGCTTTAATACGAGAAAATAAACAATGAATAGACAAAATCAGCTTTTCTTTATGTTTTCTATGTGCTCACACACACAGAAACACATGAGCAGATAATATTTGGAATAAAACAAAAAATATAAATATAATAAATAAAATTTAGACCATCCATACCACAGTAACTATCTATCTATCTATCTATCTATCTATCTATCTATCTATCTATCTATCTTGTATCAAACATTCTTAGGAAAACCACAATCAATTGTCCAACTATACACTTGAACACCTGATAACAACAGTGGGTAATTTCTTTGTTGCTGGGACAGAGACAACAAGCTCAACGCTGAGACATGCTCTCCTCCTGCTACTGAAGCACCCCCATGTCACAGGTACGTAAGAGACAGGTGATGAAACACAGCATCCCTATAAGATGAATGTTGCTATTCAGCATCTCAGTATTTAATGTTCTCTACTGGATGACTGAGAAAAATAGAAAGAGCTTGGCTGTATAAAAATCCATCAAAACTGGCCCAGTGTCTGGATTCCCTGGTAGGAGACTGCACCATCAGCATACACTGGACTGTGGTTGCATCTTGTTTTATTCCCCAAACTGAGAATTATGTAGCACACAAATATTTGTTACTTCAACCTGGACAGTTGAATAATGAGAAGACAGCTGGAGTAACATTTCAAACTGCACATGCACACACATATAATTTAAAAATACTTAACTCTGACAAACATGTGATTTCAGATGTCTTTCATCATTAACTACAGTAACCGATAACTATATTTAAGTTTATTGTTTAAAACACTTAATTACTTACTTGCTATCATGGCTCTAAATAATAAATATATGCTAATGAGTAATACCTATTTTATAAGATAATGTTATAAGTCTATGTCATAGCAGTTCTGTATGTCTAAATTTACTCCTAGTCATGAAACTTACATATATTTTTGGAAATTTGTATTTATAATGCTTCTGAGGTTCTGCTTCTAATGTTCTAATCATGCTTCTGAGGCACAACCATCATGCCCTGGGTGACCTTGTATTAATGTAACAAACATGCCACAGTTCCCAGAACACATGCAACAATGCCTGACGTGGTGGCACATACTTCTAATCTCAGCACTGGAGAGAAGAAAACAATAGAACTGAAATGTGCAGTGGACAGAGGGTCTGGCCCAATCAACTCACTCTAGGCTCCCAGACCCTGGGACAAAACAAGGGGAAATGACTCCAGAAGAGCAACACCTGAGACTGTGACCCAGCATCCAGAGCCTGAGTAAATGTGTGCAAATACACATATAAATAACACACACACACACACACACACACACACACACACGGGCATGCACTTGTATACACTAGTAACTAGTAAGAGAGTGGTAGGAATACAATCACAGTGTGTGTGTGTGTGTGTGTGTGTGTGTGTGTGTGTGTGTGTGTACTGACCAGTGATCTCTTTAAATTTTCTATTAATAAATGACGTTTTGAGTCACCTTCATTATGCCCTGGCCAGGCCTACATTGTTGTGACAAACATGTCACTTCTCTTCTTCCCACTCTTCTCTCTGCGACTCACCAGCTAAAGTCCAGGAAGAAATTGATCGTGTGGTCGGCAGAAACCGCAGCCCCTGCATGCAGGACAGGGGCCACATGCCCTACACGGATGCCATGATTCACGAGGTCCAGAGATTCATTGATCTCATCCCTAACAGCTTGCCCCATGAAGTGACCTGTGATGTGAAGTTTAGGAACTACCTCATCCCCAAGGTAAGCTTGTTTATTGCAACCCTGTGCTCTCCATGCTCCCAGGTTCACAGTGAGGCTCCAGTGCTCTGAGTCACTGTGCTACGGTGGCCTGTGCTGCTGCATGATTGGGAAGGTAGCTCTAGAGAGGGCAGGGACAGAGTAGTGACACCTCCACATTTGCTCTGCCTTCCAGATATTTCAGTAAAGCTTGGGTGTTTACGTTTCCATGTTTGTTTTCCAACTTTTTGTCAGTGTCCCCAAAGATTCTTCTGGAATTTTTAGCATTGTTGATTGGAAGGAGTTAATTGGAAGGAGCTTATATCCTGAATTCTTCAATTCATCCACAAACTTATGTCATTCACTTATATTTGCTATTGTTTTTTGTGTAATATTTTTTCTCAGTGATGCAGCTTGAAAATATTTCCTTAGACATTTATGGGACAATTAATGCTCTGTTGTTATAATTTTTCAAACACCTTTACATTTCTTTTTATATGGTTAGTAGAAAAATTGATTTGATCATTTTGTTTTTCTTACTTTAATTACCCTTGCAAATTTTACTAATCATTTTTAATAATTTTTTCTAGATGTATGTGGAATTTCAAGGTATTTTCCAAGTTAATATTTCTGTGTATGTTTTCATATTCTTGTCCTTATTTCTACTTATGTTACTATTGTGCCAGTTTTTAAATTATAGCCAGCTGTGAACAGAGCTGGTTTTTAATGTCTTCACTCAACAAAATCCAATGATGATAAGCCTAATCGGGCCTGGAAGAATATGAATTCAATCAGAGATTAGAAAGCAGGGCAGAAACTCAAATTAATAATATAAGATATTCATTCATGAAACCCTCCCAAGAAAGAGCTGATGTTCACATAAATATTAATAGATAAAAAATAATTGGAAGAAAGGATTCAACTAATCTAATAAGCAAACTAATTTTATTTCGGTTCAACAAGGAGTATACCATGAAGGTTCAAGCTTGAAATCAAGGTGATATTTTAAAGAATATTTTATGTTGCTATCAGATTAAGAAAAAAAATAGGCTGCAAAGAAAGAGAATTTCAGGCCAATCTGCTTTATGAACATTGATGCAAAAATCCTCAACAAAATACTCCCAAACCGAACACAAGATCACATCAACGAAATCATCCACTATGAGCAAGTAGGCTTCATCCCAGGTATGCAGGGGTGGTTCAATATATGGAAATCCATCAATATGATTCACCATATTAACAAATTGAAAAAAACAAAAACCACATGATAATCTCCCTAGATGCTGAAAAAGCATTTGACAAAATCCAACATCCATTTATGTTTAAAGTCTTGGAAAGATCAGGAATACAAGGCACTTACCTAAACAATGTAAGGGCAATATACAACAAGCCTATAGCCAACATCAAACTAAATGGAGAGAAACTTAAATCAATGCCACTGATATTAGGGACAAGGCAAGCCTTCCCACTCTTTCCATATCTCTTCAACATAGTTCTTAAAGTCCTAGCTAAAGCAATAAGACAATTAAAGGACATCAGGGGATACAAATAGGAAAGGAAGAAGTCAAAGTATCACTATTTGCAGATGATATGATAGTATATATGAATGACCCCAAAAATTCTATCACGGAACTCAAACAGCTAATAAACACCTTTAGCAAAGTAGCTGGATACAAAATTAACTCAAAAAAGACAGTAGTCCTTCTGCATACAAAAGACAAAAGGGCTGAGAAAGAAATTAGGGAAAAAACACTCTTCACAATAGCCACTAATAACATAAAGTACCTTGGTCTGACTCTAACCAAGCAAGTGAAAGACCTGTATAAAAAAGAACTTCCAGTCTATGAAGAAAGAAATAGAAGATGATATCAGAAGATGGAAAGATCTCCCATGCTCATGGCAGGAATAACATAGTAAAAATGGCCATCTTACCAACAGAATCTACAGATTTAATGCAATTTCCACCAAATTACCAACACAGTTCTTTACAGACCTTGAAAGAAAAATTCTCAACTTCATATGGAATAAAAAGAAACCCAGAATTGTTAAAAACAATCCTCTACAATAAAAAATCTTCATCCCTGGATATCTCCATCCCTGGTCTCAAGCTGTACAATTGGGTAACAGTAGTAAAAACTTCATGGTACTGACATAGAAACCAGATGGTAGATCAATGGAATTGAATAGAAGACCCAGAAATAAACCCACACACTTATAGACACCTGATCTTTGACAAAAAGGCCAAAACCATACTGGATCAAAGACCTCAATATAAAACCAGACACATTTTGATAGTCATCTCCCCCTGAGTGGGGAGCAGCCTTACCAGGCCACAGAAGATGACAATGCAGCCACTACTGATGTGATCTGATAGACTAAGATCAGAAGGAAGGAGAGGAGGACCTACCTCCCCTATCAGTGGACTTGTCAAGGGGCATGTGTGAAGAAAGGGGAGGGAGGGTGGGACCTAGAGGGGAGAAGGGAGAGGCTTATGGGGGGATACAAAGTGAATAAAATGTAATTAGTAAAATAAAATTAAATTTAAAAAAAGAATACAGAAAAAAAAACAGACACACTAAACCTGTTAGGAGCAAAAGTGGGGAAGAGCTTTGAACTCATTGGCACAGGAGACAACTTTCTGAACAGAACACCAACAGCACAGGCTCTAAGAGCAACAATCAATAAATGGGATCTCATGAAACTGAAAAGCTTCTGTAAAGCAAAGGACACTATCATCAGAACAAAATGACTGCCTACAGATTAGGAAAAGATCTTCACCAACCCTATATCTGACAGAAGACTAACATCCAGACTTTATAAAGAACTAAAGAAGTTAAACAGCAACAAATCAAGTAATCCAATTTAAAAATAGAGTGCAGAGCTAAACAGAGAATTCTCAAGAGAGGGATATTGAATGGCAGAGAAACACTTAAAGAAATGTTCAACTTCCTTAGTCATCAGGGAAATGAGAATCAAAACGACCCTAAGATTTCACCTTACACCCATCAGAATGGCCAAGATGAAAAGCTCAAGTGACAACACATGCTGGAAAGGTTGTGGAGAAAGGGGAACCCTCCTCCACTGCTGGTGGGAATGTAAACTTGTACAACCACTCTGGAAAGCAATCTGGCACTTCCTTAGACAACTAGGAATAGGGCTTCCTCAAGATCCAGCTATACCATTCCTAGGCATATACCCAAAAGAGGCTCAAGTACACAATAAGGACATTTGCTCAACCATGTTTGTAGCAGCCTTATCTGTAATAGCCAGAAGCTGGAAACAGGCCAGATGCCCCTCAGTGGAGGAATGGATACAGAAATTGTGGTATATCTACACAATGGAATATTACTCAGCAATCAAAATCAAGGAAATCATGAAATTTGCAGGTAAATGGTGGGATCTGAAAAAGAGTATCCTGAGTGAGCTATCCCAGAAGCAGAAAGATGCACACGGTATATACTCACTCATGTAGATGTATAATATAGGATAAACCTACTAAAATCTGTACACCTAAAAGACTAATCAAGAGGGAGGACTCTTGCTAAAATGCTCAATTGCTATCCAGAAAGGCAAAGAGGATGAACATCAGAAGAAGGAGAAAAGAGGGAAGAATTCAGAAGCCTGACACAGAGGACCTCTGAAAGGCTCTGCCCTGCAGACTATCAATGCAGATGCTGAGACTTATGGGCAACCTTTGGGCAGAGTGCAGGGAATCTTATGAAAGAAGTGGGAAACAGTAAGATCTGGAGAGGACAGGAACTTCACAAGGAGAGCAACAGAACCAAACAATCTGAGCACAGGGGTCTTTTCTGAGACTGATTCTCCAACCAAGAGCCATGCATGGAGATAACCTAAGACCCCTGCACACATGTAGCCCATGGCAGTTCAGTATCCAAGTGGGTTCCATAGTAATGGGTACAGGGACTGTCTCTGACATGAACTGATTGGCCTCCTCTTTAATTACCTCCACCTGAGGGAGAAGCAACATTACCAGGCCACAGAAGAAGACAATGCAGCCACTCCTGATGAGACTTAATTGACTAGGATCAGAAGGAAGGAAAAGAAGACCTCCCTTATCAGTAGACTTGGGGAGCAGCATGCACGCAGAGGGTGGAGGAAGGGAGGGATTGGGATGGGAGGTGGGAGGAAACCACAGTGGAGACACAAAGTGAATAAAGCCTAATTAATAAAGAATTAGAAAAAAGAAAAATGCAGATATACCCATACTTATCACCCTGCACAAAACTAAAGTCCAAGTGGATCAAAGACCTCAATATAAAACCAGACACACTAAACCTGTTAGGAGCAAAAGTGGGGAATACCCTTGAACTCATTGGCACAGGAGACAACTTCCTGAACAGAACACCAACAGCACAGGCTCCAAGAGGAACAATCAATAAACAGGACCTCATGAAACTGAAAATCTTCTGTAAAGCAAAGGACACTGTCATCAGAACAAAATGACAGCCTACAGATTGGGAAAGAATCTTCACCAACCCTATATCTGACAAAGGGCTAATATCCAGACTATATAAAGAACTAAAGAAGTTAAACAGCAACAAATCAAGTAATCCAATTTAAAAATGGAGTGCAGAGCTAAACAGAGAATTCTCAGGAGAGAAATATCGAATGGCAGAGAAACACTTAAAGAAATGTTCAACTTCCTTAGTCATCAGGGAAATGCAAATCAAAACTATCCGGAGATTTCACCTTACACCCATCAGAATGGCTAAGATGAATAACACGAGTGACAACACATGCTGGAGAGGTTGTGGAGAAAAGGGAACCCTCCACCATTGCCGGTGGGATAGTAAACTGGTACAACCACTTTGGAAATCAATCTGGTGCTTTCTCAGACAACTAGGAATAGCGCTTCCTCAAGATCCAGCTATACAACTCCTAGGCATATATCCAAAACTTCTCAAGTACAATAAGGACATTTGCTCAACCATGTTCATAGCAGCTTTATTTGTAATTGCCAAAAGCTATAAACAATGTCCCTCAACTGAGGAATGGATACAGAAATTGTGATACATTTACACAATGGAATACTACTCAGCAATTAAAAACAAGGAAATCATGAAATTTGCATGCAACTGATGGGAACTAGAAAAGGTCGTCCTGACTGAGATAACCCAGAAGCAGAAAGACACACATGGTATATACTCAACGATAAGTGGATATTAGACATATAATACAGGGTAATCATACTAAAATCTGTATCCCTAAAGAAGCTAATCAAGAAGGAGGACCCTGGGTAAGATGATGAATCCTCATTCAGAAAGGCAAATGGGATGGACATCATAGGAGGGAGAAAACAGGGAACAAGACAGGAGCCTACTGCAGAGGAACTCTGAAAGACTCTTCCTGATGGGGTATCAAAGTAGCTGCTGAAACTCATAGCCAAATTTTGGGCAGAGTGCCTGGAATCTAATGAAAGAAGGGGGGTGATAGAAAGACTGGAATGGACAGGAGCTCTATAAGGAGAGCAAAAATATAAATAAATAAAAATAAAAATTTAGAAAACATAATCTGGGCACAGGGATATTTTCTGAGACTGATCCTCCAACCAAAGACCATTCATGGAAATACCTAGAATGCCTGAAAAGATGTAGCCCATGGCAGCTCAATGTCCAAGTGGGTTCCCTAGTAATGGGAACAGGAACTGTCTCTGACATGAACTTAGTGGCCTGCTCTTCGATCACCTCCTCCTGCAGGGGTAGGTGGTGCAGCCTTACCAGGCCACAGAGGAAGATACTGCAGCCACTCCTGATGAGAACTAGTATCTGATGGAAGGAGAGGAGGACCTCCTCTATCAGTGAACTGGGGACCAGCATGGGTGAGTTTGGGAGGGGACAAGGGAGAGGGCTACAGTTGGAATACAAATGTAATTAATTAATGCAATTAATAAAAACTAATAAATTTAAAATGAAAAAGAAAATAGGCTGCAATCTTTTCATTTTGACATATATTTTCATTAGTCTTGAAAGTGTGCACATTCTTCCCAAATCTTATCTCTGCACCCATGGTTACAAAAAAATTTTGGCTGATCTTTTATCGCTGTTTAGCTACTGTAAACACATCAATTCATTTGAATTTGTTCTGACACACAATGTGAGCAATCTACTATACTTTAAAAGATTTGGGTTCATTATTATTCTTCCTCAAACTTGGTAAGTGAAGATTTTAATACTGAAACAAAGTTGACTACATTTAAGAAAGCAAGGCAGTGTTCCATTATGTTATTGGAACTATTTTCATTTTTTTTCCAGAATTTTAAAAATTAAATTTATTGAATTTACTTTTCGATATGACACACATATTAAGTACATTCTGATTACTGTGATCCATGCTTTCTGTGTCCCTTCCACTCCTAACATCCCTGCTCCTCCCTACTTTTTTTTTTTTTATTACCACTTAGTTTTGCTAGGATCCTTTGTATGACCCTCGATTGGGAATAACATATAGACACTGGTTTTAAGTGTCATATCCCCAAGGTTTAAGGGTCACACAACACTGCAGCAAGGCTCCAATGCACTGTCTATTTTAATTTTCTTTCTTTCCATGTCTGCTTGGTGGAATATATGAGATGCACAATCATTTCTTATTGAGTACCAGACATGAAAAAATGAAGAATTTCATATGATGACATCTTAACCAAGAAAGGGCTCATGCTCTCTCCTGGGCAGTCAGTAATGTTGCAGTCTGGCCCTGATATAAAATTGGATATGCCAAGAAAACTTAATATAATATAAATAAAATAATAAATATAGATAAAAACTTTAAATTTATTATCTGAGAGTCTCCTAAGCCTAGAATGATAAGCCTTTGATTAGAATCTGTCTGGTACTTTCAAACGCAAATGTCTTTAGCCTGATAATTTAGTTATTAACTTAAAAGCTTTTTATTGTTGTGAGGCAATACATAATTATTACATTAAAATAATGTATGTAAAGGTTCTATTTTGTGGGGAAACATTAATATCAATAATAAGGTTGCAGGTACTAATATCATTCTGTTGACTGTGGCCAAAGTTGAATTAATTTTACAAAGTGTTAATGGGACTTACCCTATGATAAAATTTGATGTAAAGCTCAGTCTACTGTATTCTGGACAAAACACAAACCTGAGATAAAATGTTTCTCTTTCAGTAATAAGTTCCATGTATATTATAATGAATCTTGTTTATGCCATAATATCTAACTAAAAGCTAAATAGGCTAAATAATGAGACAGGAAAGACCTCTCTGATTCCCTCATTAGGTTTACTGTCTTATTTATATTGCATCTGCTGAACTCCCCTTTACCCCTTTGCTAGCTGCTTATGATGTTGTGCTCTTTTGGGTTTAGTGAAATAGTAATCCAATTCCCTTAATAGAACTACTGGTATAGAAATAAGTATCACTGTTAAGCTGGTCTATGCTAATACTAATAAGCAACTTGTTCTACTGGAGCGAAGCCAATGATCTCAGCAGAGATAGTGGGCTAAGATGAAAACAAATAAGTTTTTCCTGTAGTTTCCTTGATTTACAATATATCAGACTTTTTAGGACATGAAAATGCTTCTGCACCTTTGAACTCTATTATTGCAGGAGAGAGCAGTCACAGGTGCTGTGCAAATAAGTGAGGATGGCTGTAGTCAATGCTTATGGAGGTTGAAATATAATTTTTACTTACTTTCCACAAATCAAAAATGTTATTTCAGTTTTTGAATTTTAAACATGTTTAGTTAAGCTCCAATGCTAAGAGTAAGAGAGAGAAAGAGAAAGAGAGAGGAAAGGAGGAAGGGAGGAAGAGGATTACAGCTTGTTGGGCATTCCCATCTATTAGAAATTTGGGAATGAAGTGAGGTCAGTTTTTACTACATGAAGACAATTTTGCAGCATCATCTCCAACCACTTCCATGCATTTTCAGAAGCTTTTCCCTTATTTTTATTAAATTTTTATTACTTATATTAATTACAGTTTAGTCACTTTATATTCCATCTATAGCTCCCTCCTTCTTCCCTTCCTAATGCTACCCTCCCTCCCTCTTCTCCACCGATGCCCTTCCCCAAGTCCACTGATAGGGGAGGTCCTCCTCCCCTTCCATCCTAGTATATCAGGTCTCATCAGGAGTGGCTGCATTGTCCTCCTCTGTGGCCTGGCAAGGCTGCTCCCCCTTCAGAGGGAGGTGATCAAAGAGCCAGGCATGAATTCATGTCAAAAAACAGTCCCTGTTTCCCTTACCAGGGAACCCACTTCGATACTGAGCTGACATGAGCTATACCTGTCCACATGAAATTTTCAGGCAAATGGTAGGATCTAGAAAAGATCATCCTGAGTGAGGTACCCAGAAGCAGAAAGGCACATACAGAATATACTCACTTATAAGTGCATATTAGACATATAATATAGGATAAACATTCTAAAATCTGTACACCTAAGGAAGCTAAGCAAGAAGGAGGACACTCAGAAAGACAAACAGAATGTACATTGGGAGAAGGAGAAAAGAGGAAAACAGGACAAAAGCCTACCATAGAGAGCCTCTGAAAGACTCTACCCAGCAGTATATCAAAGCAGATGCTGAGACTCATAATCAAACTTTGGGCAAAGTAAAAGGAATTTCATGAAAGAAGGGGGAGATAGTAACCTTTTTTTTATTTAACTTTGTTGGACTTAGAACATAACCATCCCTTCTCAACTACTCTTTTTAATATATATTGTTTTATTTTATTTAACTTAATTGCCAAAGGCCACCTTCAGGAAAAGTAGGAAGAGTATGAGTGGAGTCAGTGATTAATCATTCAATAGACTTTTCTCTGAGGGAGTAAACCTTAATTCTCTGAGGCCAGTGCTGGTGTAAAGCGGGGGAAACACAAGCACATATATACACATGCATACACAGAGAGAGACAGATACACACAGAGTGAGAGAGAGACAGAGAGAGGGACAGTCAGAAAGACAAAAACACACAGAGAGACAAATACAAGATTAAGCAAGCTTCAATAACTTTATTTTTTCTCTTAGCCTTTTTTAATTTAAATTTTATTTTATTAATTACACTTTGTTCACTTTGTATGCCCCCATAAGCCTCTCCCTCCTCCCCTACAGGTCCCACCCTCCCTCCCCTTTCTTCACACATGCCCCTCCCCAAGTCCACTGATAAGGGAGGTCCTCCTCTCCTTCCTTCTGATCTTAGTCTATCAGTTCTCATCAAAAGTGGCTGCATTGTCATCTTATGTGGCCTGGTAAGGCTGCTACCCCCTCAGGGGAAGGTGATCAAAGAGCAGGCCAATTAGATTATGTCATAGGCAGTCCCTCTTCCCATTACTATGTAATCCACTTGGACACTGAACTGCCATGGACTACATCTGTGCAGGGGTTCTAGGTTATCTCCATGCCTGGTACTTGCTTGGAGTATGAGTCTCTGGAAAGACCCCTGTGTTCAAATTTTCTGGTTCTGTTGCACTCCATGTGGGGTTCCTGTTCTCTCCAGATCTTACTATTTCCCACTTCTTATATGAGATTCCATGCACTCTGTTCAACAGTTGGCCATAAGTCTCAGCATCTGCTTTGATAGTCTGCAGGGCAGAGGCTTTCGGAGGCCCTCTGTGGCAGGTTCCTAGGTTGTTTCCTGTTTTCTTCTTCTCTTAGCCTTTTTATACCACCTAAGAAAAAAATTCTATTAAAAAAAAAAAGATTACCTCAGAGCCACAAGGTACATATTCTCCAAAAACAATCACCACAGAATCTGTTCTTGACAAAAACATTAAAATCATCACACAAAAAGAAATTACAAGATTACTGATTATGTATTCCTATTTTGAAACTCATGTATAATTAAACATTTTCCTTGTAGCTTTCTCTCTATTAGTTCACTTTCACCCCAAAGCAATAATTCTTTTATCATTGATTTACAAAGATTAAGCAAGCCAAATATATAGTAGCAACTTTTTTCCTATGCTTAGCTGATGGCAATTTGTGTTTACCAAGAAACATCATTTCTCTTACGTCTTAATTTTGAAGTCTTGTTCAACAAAACTGGCTAATCAACTATTTCTATTTTTATGGTTATATAGAATTATTTGCTTTTTTGTTCATCTTCTCATGGTGTAACCAAAACCTGTGACCACATACCTAGATCACAAGATCTAGGAACTCAGACCCAATCTAGAATTAACCATTGATTAATAATTAATAATCAGGATTGACTATTACCTTTTTCCAAGCTTATTTTTCTCTTTTGAGTACAACTACATGATTGTAATGCATGAAAACTCACTGAACTCCTTTTCTAACCTGTGCAGCCCTTACTGTTCTACAGGGAGGAGGCACATTCTACTCTTAATTCCAAATTTATTATATATATATATATGAGAAAACAATTTAAACAGTCTCCTTAAACTTCTTGTCAACTACACTAACTTCCTAACATATTTAAAACAAATCAGGAATTCTGTAAAATTATTAATTCATCTAAACTGTATTATTTTATGAAAGTTCATATTTGTAATGATCTGTAGGAAAATTGCCCAAACGGGTGGGCTGTCTCCTAAGATTCAATCACACCAGACTATTGACTTTGAGGGTCTCCCCGTGTCCAACCACACCATGATATTGATATAAAAAAAATTATAGCAATGACAAACTTGAGAAGGCACAGCAGCAGCAAGAAGCAACCCAGAAATGAAGCCTCAGGGTTGTGCCTCTCCAAACTACATCCATTACAGCTGTGCAAAATGATGGTCTGTCTCCAGGAAGTTCACTTGCCCACTGCAGTTCCTCCTGCATGGAGTCTGCCAATTTATCTTACTTTCTGTCTAACCTCCTTCCTATCTATCCCCTTTCATTATTTCTTTTCCATCCCATATGTGTGTTTCACATGTGTGTGTGATTATATAGATATATAGATTCCAATAAAAGAATAAACTCCTCTCTTTATCAAATGATTATATATGTATATATGACTTGTGCAAAAGAGAAAAAACAAATGGTATTTGTATTTGTAAATCTTGCATACTTTCCATCTGTAATCTTTTTCATTACCACCCAAACAAAACACAGTGTTCCATTTGGAACCATAATCTATGTGACTTGTGAAGACCACATGATGATCTAGAGTAACAGGTGGTGAGACACACATTGTCAAACCTGAGGCTAAGGAGAACAGAATCGGCAGCATTAATGCCAAACACCCAAGTGCTCACTTTAACGGTCACTGAAGGCACCTTATGATATCACTGTGACTGATCTCAGATTCCTCCCTGCTCCTGCTCTCTGTATGGAGATGCTCTTGTTCCTCTTTGTACTTTGCCCTTTCTATGGAGCAGGAGGTGAGCTAGGTTATTTTACTTACATGTTTTAGCTCACTCATTTCGTTGTAACTTGTGTGTCTTGTTGCAGGGAACAACGGTAATAACATCATTGTCATCGGTGCTGCATGACAACAAGGAATTCCCCAACCCAGACACCTTTGACCCTGGCCACTTTCTAGATGGGGAAGGAAACTTTAAGAAAAGTGACTACTTCATGCCTTTCTCAACAGGTAACACAAACTCATTTGCATGTATCTGAATTATGGCTTCAGCTGTTGTGAAAGAACACCATAACCAAAAGCAATTTTGAGAGAAAGGTTTTATTTTGTCTTACAACATGTAGTCCATCACAGGGCATTAAAAAAATGTTTCTATCCCGAATACAAGAACACATCAAAGATATCATCCACTATGACCAAATAAGCTTCATCCCTGGTATGCAGGGGTGGTTCAATATACGGAAATCCATCAATGTGATCCACCATATTAAAAAATTGAAAAAAAAAAACCCACATGATAATCTCCCTAGAGCTGAAAAAGCATTTGACAAAATTGAACATCCATTCATGTTTAAAGTATTGGAGAGATCAGGGATACAAGGCACATATCTAAACATAGTAAAGGCAATATACAGCAAGACTATAGCCAACATCAAGCTGAACGGAGAGAAACTTAAATCAATCCCACTGAAATCATGGACAAGACAAGGCTGCCCACTCTCTCCATATCTCTTCAACATAGTTCTGGAAGTCCTTGCTAGAGCAATAAGACAGTTGAAGGAGATCAAGGGGATATACATTGGAAAGGAAGAAGTCAAATTATCACTATTTGCAGATGATATGATAATATAGGAGAGTGACCCCAAAGACTCTACCAGGGAACTCCTACAGCTGATAAACACCTTCAGCAAAGTGGCCGGATACAAAATTAACTCAAAAAGATTAGTAGCCCTCCTGTATACAAAAGACAAAAGGACTGAGAAAGAAATTAGGAAAACAACACCCTTCACAATAGCCACAAATGACATAAAGTACCTTGGTGTAACCCTAACCAAGCAAGTCAAAGACTTGTATGAAAAGAATTTCAAGTCTATGAAGAAAGAAGTAGAAGAAGATATCAGAAGATGGAAAGATATCCCATGCTCATGGCTTGGCAGGATTAACATAGTAAAAATGGCCATCTTACCAAAAGCAATCTACAGATCCAATGCAATTCCCATCAAATTACCAATACAATTCTTTACAGACCTGGAAAGAAAAATTCTCAACTTTGTATGGAATAACAAGAAACCCAGAATTGCTAAAACAATCCTCTACAATAAAAGATCTTCTGGAGGTATCATCATCCCTGATCTTAAGCTGTACTGTAGAGCAACAGTTATAAAAACTGCATGGTACTGGCATAGAAACAGAATGGTAGATCAATGGAACTGAACAGAAGATGCAGAAATAAACCCACACACTTATGAACACCTGATCTCTGACAAAAGAGCCAAAACCATACAATGGAAAAAAGATAACATCTTCAACAAATGGTGCTGGTCTGACTGGATGTCTACATGTAGAAAAATGCAAATAGATCCATATTTATCACCCTACACAAAACTAAAGTCCCAGTGGATCAAAGACCTCAACATAAAACCAGACACATTAAATTGGTTAGAAGAAAAAGTAGGGAGTACCCTAGAACTCATTGGTACAGGAGACAATTTCCTGAACAGAACACCAACAGCACAGGCTCTAAGAGCAACAATCAATAAATGGGACCTCATGAAACTGAAAAGTTTCTGTAAAGCAAAGGACACCATCATCAAAACAAAACGACTGCCTACAGATTGGGAAAGAATCTTCATCAACCCTTTATCTGACAGAGGGCTAATATCCAGTACATATAAAGAACTAAAGAAGCTGAAAAGCAGCAAACCAAGTAATGCAATTAAAAAATGGGGAACAGAGCTAAACAGAGAATTCTCTGTAGAGGAATATAGAATGGCAGAGAAACACTTAAAGAAATGTTCAACCTCATTAGCCAGCCGTTAGGGAAATGCAAATCAAAACAACCCTGAGATTTCACCTTACACCCATCAGAATGGCCACAATCAAAAACTCAAGGGACAACACATGCTGGAGAGGCTGTGGAGAAAGGGGAACCCTCCTCCACTGCTGATGGGAATGTAAACTTGTACAACCACTCTGGAAATCAGTCTGGTGCTTTCTCAGATAACTAGGAATAGCGCTTCCTCAAGATCCAGCCATACCACTCCTAGGCATATATTCCAAAGTGGTTCAAGTACACAATAAGGACATTTGCTCAACCATGTTTATAGCAGCTTTATTTGTAATAGCCAGAAGCTGGAAACAGCCCAGATGCCCCTCAACTGAAGAGTGGATGCAGAAATTGTGGTACATCTACACAATGGAGTATTACTCTGCAATGAAAAATAAGGAAATCATGAAATTTGCAGGTGAATGGTGGGACCTGGAAAGGATCATCCTGAGTGAGCTGTCCCAGAAGCAGAAAGACACACATGGTATATACTCAATTATATAGACATATAACATAGGATGAACCTACTAAAATCTGTACATCTAAAGAAACTAATCAAGAGAGAGGACCCTGACTAAAATGCTCAATCCCCATCCTGAAAGGCAAAGAGGATGGACATCAGAAGAAGAAAACAGGAAACAACCTAGGAACCTGCCACAGAGGGCCTCTGAAAGCTTCTGCCCTGCAGACTATCAAAGCAGATGCTGAGACTTATGGCCAACTGTTGGGCAGAGTGCATGGAATCTTATGTAAGATGTGGGAAATAGCAAGAGCTGGAGAGGACGGGAACCCCACAAGGAGAGCAACAGAACCAGAAAATTTGAACACAGGGAACTTCCCAGAGACTCATACTCCAACCAAGGAGTATTCATGGAGATAACCTAGAACCCCTGAACAGATGCAGCCCATGGCAGTTCGGTGTCTAAATGGGTTACATAGTAATGGGAAGAGGGACTGCCTCTGACATAATCTGATTGGCCTACTCTTTGATCATCTCCCCCTGAGGGGGGAGCCACCTTACCAGGCCACAGAAGATGACAATGCAGTCACTCCTGATGTGATCTGTTGGACTAAGATCAGAAAGAAGGAGAGGAGGACCTCCCCTATCTGTGGAATTGGGGAGGGGCATGTGTGAAGAAGGGGGAGGGAGAGTAGGACCAGGAGGGGAAGAGGGAGGGGCTTATGGGGGATACAAAGGGAATAAAATGTAATTAATAAAAAAATGTTTCTATCATTAATGTTTTTAATTACATCCAAAATGTTTTAATCTAGTACACTCACACTAAGCCCCAGCACCATTCTCTCTCCTGACTTTCGGTACCCACTGAGTATTCTCTGTGCTACTACTATGTATATGGGTTTAGTGCCATCCGCTGGAGTTTGGGTAACCACCAGGGGCCACATCCATAACTAAACAGGCTCTCTCTCCCAGCAGACACAAGCTTCCAATAGCTCCTTATCAGAGTAAGACTTTGTGAGCATATTCCTAGAACTTCCTACAATTTTTGGTAGCTCTTACTGTTTCCATAAGATCATACCTTATTTGGGAATTAAATGTGACCCACCTTTTTCAATTGCCTGAATGTGTATCCTCTCATCCATCCGTTTATCTAACCATCTATTAGATAACCCAACAGCTATGCTTAGTCTCCAATATTAGTAAAGAGCACTGTGTTCTCAGGCTCACAATTGTGAACAAGGCATAGTTACCTCTTTGACATTTTTCCCACAGGAAAAAGGATGTGTGCAGGAGAAGGCCTGGCACGCATGGAGCTGTTCCTGTTTCTAACCACCATTTTACAAAACTTCAAGCTGAAACCTCTGGTTCACCCAAAGGACATCGATACAACTCCAGTGAACAGTGGCTTGGCCTCAGTGCCTCCTTCTTTCCAGCTCTGCTTCATTCCCCTCTGAAGATCAGATGCCTGGCTCCTGCTGAGATATCTCCTGAGGTCACCCTGAGGCCTCATTCACCTGTTTCTACCTGGAACACGCTCTGCCTCTCCCCCACTCCTCCCTGATTCCCTAAGGTCCTGTGAACACACATTTTCCAATTTTCAGTTTCTGTACAAATATCTCTGTTGTTTTCTATTCTTGGAAACATTGTTACCATACCCTGTGATGATATGTACCTGATCCCAAGCTAAATATGATTTCTTTATAAAACAGGAATTACTACTGTCAGCTAATTTCAGTGATTTTTCTTCTGCATTTTCTTTTTTTTTCCACAATAGCCATTTTTTATTGGAAATAGATTATTCTGTCATTAATTACATGCTGACCACAGTTTCTACACCCTTCATTCCTTCGAGTTCTCCATCTCCACTATTCATAAGAGTCACTTCTGCTCCGTTTTCTTTTCAGAAACGAACAGACCTCCAAGAAACAACAGCCAAACAATACAAAGCAGGATACAATAAGACAAGGCAAAAAGCCCTTATAGGAAGGCTTAAAAAGATAACCTAAGAGGAGAAAAAAAGTCCCGAGTCAGATATATATGCAGTCACATATATGTACTCACATTTAGTTTGGCTAAAGGTTTATCTTCTTGATTTTTCTCAGTGGTTTCACTGATTCTTTGAATTGTTCTTTTGGTTGCTACTCCTCTTGGGTATGTCTGCTTGCTCCCTCCCCCCAGGACTTTCAGGTGCTCCATGAATTTGCTTTTATGAGATATCTTGAATTTTCTTATGAAGATACTTAGTGCTATGAACTTTCCTGTTAACACTGCTTTCATTATGTTTCATAATTTTGGGTAAATTGTGTCATCATTTTCATTGAATTCTAAGAAATTTTTACCTGATGATGTTCTAAATGAACTAAAAATATTTTTCTAAAAGAACTAAAAATGTTTTTAAGAATTTATTGAATTTTCATCACATGTATTCTTAACTTTTTTAATTTTATTTTTTTCTTATAAGTTACATTTTATTAACTCTGTATCCCAGCCGTGTCCGATCCCTCATTCCCTCCCAATCCCACCCTCCCTCCCTCATCTCCACCGTGCCCCTTTCCAAGTCCACTGATACGCGGGGACCTTGTCCCCATTCATCCCATACTATTTTATCAGGTATCTTCAGGACTGGCTTCGAAGCCCTCCTCTGTGGCCTAACAGGACTGCTCCTCCCTTGGGGGGTAGGGAGGTCAAAGAGCCAGACATTGAGTTCATGTTAGAAATAGTCCTTGTTCCCCTCACTATGGGAAACCAATTGGTTACTGAGCTACCACAGGCTATATCTGAGCAGAAGTTCTAGTTTATATCCATACATGGTCCTTGGATGAATGTCAGTCTCTGAAAAGACCCTGTGCCCAGATATATTTGGTCCTTGTGGAGCTCCTATCCTTTCTCCATCATACTAACTCCCCTTCTTTCATATGATTCCCTGTACTCTGCCGAAGGTTTGGACATGAGTCTTTGTATCTGCTTTAAAAACACTGCTAGAGTCTTTGAGATGCGCTCAGTAGACTCCTGTCATTTGTTCAATGCACATACCATCTGTCTTTCTAAACGAGGATTGATCATCTTACCCCATGTCCGCTCTCTTGATTATCTTTTTTAGGTGTATAGATTTCATTATGTTTGTCATATCTTATAGGTCTATATAAGTGAGGATATACCGTGTTTGTCTTTTTCCTTCTGAGATATTTCACTCAGAATAATCTTTTCTAGATCCCACCATTTGCCTGCAAATTTCATGATTTCCTCCTTTTTGATTGCTGAGTAGTATTCCATTGTGTAAAAATACCACAATTTCTGTACCCATTCCTCCATTGATGGACATTGGGTTGTTTCCAGGTTCTGGATATTACAAATAAAGTTGCTATAAACATGCTTTAGCAAGTATCCCTTTTGTGAACTTGAGCAAAGTTTGGGTATATACCTAGCAGTGCTATAGCTGGGTCTTGAGGAAGCACTATTCCTAATTGTCTCAGAAAGCGCCAGATAGATTTCCAGAGTGGTTGTACCAGTTTACATTCCCACCAGGAGTGGAGGAGGGTTCCACTTTCTCCACAACCTCTCCAGCATGTGTTGTCCCTTGAGTTTTTCATCTTGGCCATTCTGATGGGTGTAAGGTAAAATCTCAGGGTCATTTTGATTTGCATTTCCCTGATGGCTAATGAGATTGAGCATTTCTTTGAGTGTTTCTCTGCCATTCTATATTCCTCTACAGAGAATTCTCTGTTTAGCTCTGTTCCCCATTTTTTAATTGGATTACTTGGTTTGCTGCTTTTCAGCTGCTTTAGTTCTTTGTATATACTCGATATGAGTCCTCTGTCAGATAAAGGGTTACTGAAGATTCTTTCTCAATCTGTAGTTAGTCGTTTTGTTTTGATGATGGTGTCCTTTGCTTTACAGAAGCTTTTCAGTTTCATGAGGTCCCATTTATTGATTATTGCTCTTAGAGCCTGTGCTGTTGGTGTTCTATTCAGGAAGTTGTCTCCTGTGCCAATGAGTTCTAGGCTGTTCCCTACTTTTTCTTCTAACAGATTTAGAGTATCTGGTTTTATGTTGAGGTCTTTGATCCACGTGGACTTTAGTTTTGTGCAGGGTGATAAATATGGATCTATTTTCATTTTTCTGCATGTAGACATCCACTTGGACCAGCATCAGTTGTTGAAGATGCTGTCTTTTTTTCCATTGAATGGATTTGGCTTCTTTGTCAAATATCGAGTATTCATAGGTGTGTGGGTTTATTTCTGGGTCTTCTATGTGGTTCCATTGATCCTCCTTTCTGTTTCTATGCCAATACCATGCAGTTTTTATTACTATTGCTCTGTAGTACAACTTGAGATCGGGGATGAAGATACCTCTAGATGATCTGTTATTATACAGGATTGTTTTGGAGATTCTGGGTTTTTTGTTTCTCCAGATGAAGCTGAGAATCTTTTCCAAGGTCTGTAAAGAATTGAGTTGGTATTTTGATGGGAATTGCATTGAATCTGTAGATTGCTTTTGGCAGGATGGCCATTTTCACAATGTTAATCCTACCAATCCATGAGCACGGGAGATCTTTCCATCTTCTGATTTCTTCTTCAATTTCTTTCTTCAGAGACTGGAAGTTTTTCTCAAACAGGTCTTTCACTTGCTTGGTTAGTGTCACCCCAAGGTACTTTATGTTATTAGTGGCTATTGTGAAGGGTGTTGTTTCCCTAATTTCTTTCTCGGTGCTTTTGTCTTTGGTATACAGGAGGGCTTCTGATTTTTTTGAGTTGATTTTGTATCCTGCCACTTTGCTGAAGGTGTTTATCAGCTGGAGGAGTTCTGTGGTTGAATTTTTGGGGTCACTCATGTATACTATCATATTATCTGCAAATAGTGACACTTTGACCTCTTTCTTTCCGATTTGTATCCCCTTGATCTACGTTACTTGTATTATTGCTCTGGCTAGGATTTCAAGTACTATGTTGAAGAGGTATGAAGAGAGTGGGCAGCCTTGTCTTGTCCCATATTTCAGTGGATTGATTTAAGTTTCTCTCCATTGAGTTTGATGTTGGCTATAGGCTTGCTGTATATTGCCTTTACTATGTTTAGATATGTGCCTTGTATTCCTGATCTCTCCAAGACTTTAAACATGAATGGGTGTTGGACTTTGTCAAATGCTTTTTCAGCATCTAAGGAGATGATCATGTGGTTTTTCTCCTTCAGTTTGTTTATGTGGTGGATTACATTGATGGATTTCAGTATGTTGAACCACCCTTGCATGCCTGGGATGAAGCCTACTTGGTCATGGTGGATGATATCTTTGATGTGTTCTTGGATTCGGTTTGCAAGTATTTTATTGAGTATTTTTGCGTCAATGTTCATAAGAGAGATAGGTCTGAAGTTTTCTTTTTTGTTGGGTCTTTGTGTGGTTTAGGTATCAGGGTGACTGTCACTTCATAGAATGAGTTTGGTAATGTACCTTCTGTTTCTATTTTGTGGAATAGTTTGAGGAGAATTGGTGTTAGCACTTCTTTGAAGGTCTGGTAGAATTCTGCGCTGAAACCATCTGGCCCAGGGCTTTTTTTGGAAGGGAGAGTGTGAATGACTGCTTCAATTTCCTTGGGGGATATAGGGCTGTTCAGTCTTTCTACCTGATCTTGACTTAATGTTGGAAGATGGAATCTATCAAGAAAATTGTCCATTTCATTTAGGTTTTCAAATTTTGTGGCATATATGCTTTTGTAGTATGACCTAATGATTGTTTGAATTTCCTCAGTGTCTGTAGTTATGTCATCCTTTTCATCTCTGATTTTGTTGATTTGGATAGATTCTCTCTGCTTTTTAGTTAGTTTGGCTTAGGGTTTGTCTATCTTGTTGATTTTCTCAAAGAAACAGCTTTTTCTTTCATTGATTCTTTGAATAGTTTTATTTGTTTCTAACTGATTGATTTCAGCCCTGAGTTTGAGTATTTCCAGCCGTCTGCTCCTCTTGAGTGTATCTGCTCCTTTTTTTTCTAGGGTTTTCAGTTGGGCCATTAAGTTGTTTGTATGTGATGTTACGATTTTCTTCTTGCAGGCACTTAGTGTTATAAATTTTCCTTTGAGCACTGCTTTCAATGTGTCCCATAAATTTGGGTATGTTGTGCCTTCATTTTCATTGAATTCTAGGAAGTCTAATTTCTTTCTTTATTTCTTCCTTAACCCAGCTGTCATTGAGTAACAAGTTGTTCAGTTTCCATGTGCGTGTAGGCTGTTTGTTATTTCTGTTGTTGTTGAGGTCCAGCTTTAGTCCATGGTGGTCAGATAGAATACAAGGGATTATTTCAATCTTTTTGTATCGGTTGAGGCTTGCTTTATGACCAACAATATGGTCTATTTTGGAGAAGGTTCCATGCAGTCCTGAAAAGAAGGTATACTCTTTTGAGTTTGGATGAAAAGATCTGTAGACGTCTATTAGGTCCATTTGATTTAGGGTCTCTGTAAGTGTTTTTATTTCCCTATTTGTTTTCTGTCTAGATGATCTGTCCCTTGGTGAGAGTGGAGTGTTGAAGTCCCCCACCATTAAGGTATTAGGATCAATGTGTGATTTAAGCTTTAATATTGTTTCATTTACGAATGTAGGTGCTCTTGTATTTGGGGCATAGATATTCAAAATTGTGATGTCCTCTTGGTGGATTTTTCCTTTGATGAGAATATAGTGGCCCTCCTTATATTTTTTTATTAACTTGGGTTGAAAGTCTATTTTATTAGATATTAGGATGGCTACTCCAGCTTGTTTTCTGGAACCATTTGCTTGAAAGACATTTTTCCAGCCCTTTACTCTGAGGTAGTGTTTATCTTTGTTGCATAGGTGTGTTTCTTGAACGAAACAGGATGTTGGATCCTGTTTCCGCAACCATTCTGTTAGTCTGTGTCTTTTTATTGGGGAGTTCAGTCCGTTGATGTTGATAGATACTAGTGACCAACAATTGTTACTTACTTTAGATGTGGGGTTGGTGGTGTCACTGAGTATCATTGCTTGTATTCTTTTGTGTTTTTTTTTGTTGTTGTTGTTGTTGTGTAGTTATCCATTTCCTCTGTTACCTTAGATGTAGTTATCTTTGGTTTGGAGTTTCCCGTCTAGTAACTTCTGTAGAGCTGGGTTACTATGTAGATATTGTTTAAATTTGGTTTTGTCATGGAATATTTTGAATTCTTTGTCTATGTTGATTGAAAGTTTTGCTGGGTATAGTAGTCTGGATTGGAATCTGTGGTCCCTTAAGGACTGTATGATTTCTGTCCAGGCCCTTCTGGCTTTCACAGTTTCTGTTGAGAAATATGGTGTGATTCTGATAGGTATACCTTCATATGTTACTTGGCCTTTTTCCCTTGCTGCTTTTAGATTTTTTTCTTTGTTCTGTAGGTTCAGTGTTTTGACTATGATGTGACATGAAGAATTTCTTTTCTGGTCTAGTCTACTTGGTGTTCTGTAGGCCTCTTGTATGTTTATGGCCATCTCCTTCTTTAAGTTGGGAAAGTTTTCTTCTATAATTTTCTTGAAAAATATTTTCCGGACCTTTGAGCCTGATGTCTTCTTTTTCTCCTACTCCTATTAGTCTTAGGTTTTGTCTTTTCATGGTGTCCTTAATTTCTTGGATGTTTTGTGTTTGGAACTTTTCTGATTTTATTTTTTCTTTGAGAGACGTGTCAATTTCCGCAAGTGTATCTTCGGCTCCTGAGATTCTTTCTTCCATCTCTTGTATTCTGTTGGTGATGCTTACCTTTGTAGTTTCCGATCTTTTCTCTATGTTCTCCAGCTCCTGGTTTTTCTCTATTTCTGTTTTCTTTATTGATTCTAATTCTGTTTTCATGTCTTGCACCATTTCCTTCATCTGTTTGAATATGGAGTCCTGCTTTTCAATGACAGCTTCTATTTTTTTGTCCGTTTCTTCTCTATGTATCACTAATTGTGCCTCTACTTCTTTGGGTATAATTGCCTGTATTTCTATGAGAGCTTTGTTTATTTCTTCTTTATTTGCCTTTATTTTTGTGGACATTTCTTTGAGAGCCTGTGCATTTCTTGTTTGTTTGCCTCAATTTTCATGGTCATTTCTCTGAGAACTTGATTTGTTTCCTCTTGGTTCGTCTCAATTTCTTTGGCTATTTCTCTGAAGGCTTTGCTCATTTCATCTTTATGGGCCTCTAATAGCTGGAGAAACATAGTTTTGAGGTTGTTTTCTTGTATATCTAGTGAATTGAAGTGTCCATTGTTTTGTGGGATTGCTGGTGAGGTCATTGTGTCCTGATTTTTGTTGGGAGTGTTCTTACATCTGCCTCTAGCCATCTGGTTATTTATAACCCTCACTGTTTGTTCCTCGAGTTTGTAGTTCAGGCTATGATCCTCTCTTTCTGTTTTCTGGACTGTTTTTTCAGGAAGATGAGAGAGGTTCACTGGTTTGAGAGTATGTGTTGTGGTTTCAGTTTTGCTTAAGTAAGGAATGTGATGCTGGTGCTATTCACATGCGCTTTTAGCAGGCACAGTGTGCATGCGTGGATTCTTTGACTATTGCAGTGGCCTGCAGGCCACTATTTTGCAGTTCTGTCTGAGATTCAGGGATTGTTTGCCTGGATTACACTGGTGGACCCACAAGGCAGAGGCTTCAACGTTGGGGTCGCTATCCCAAGAATCCCTCTGATGCCCACACTAGGGGTGTGGTTAGCAGGGATCTCGTCTGGTTTCTTCTGTGGAGAGGCTCTGGGTCTGGGGCAAACTCTCCCTAGAAGGCTCACTCACTTTCTTGCAGGACCAGTTGGAATGTACAGGGGTTCCCCTGCTCTCTACTCTCTGATTTGGTCCTGCTGCAGAAAATGCGCAGGTAGGCTAACAGTCAGTTCTGTGACACTGTAGCCACAGGACTCGGAGTCCACCTTTCCTGTGTGCTGCCTCTCTGTCCTTTTTCCTCTGCCAGGAGGGGTTATGTTGACTGGTCCCAGGGTAGCACGGGAAAGAGTTAGGTTGAGTGCTCTCAATCCCAGATCCTGGGTCCAGATCTCTCTGCCAGAAGCAGCCTGGCAGAAGAACCTATGTTTGCTGATCCCGAGAGAGTACCAGGTAGGATTGAGTGTCCTCAGATCCAGAGCTTGGGTTTCTCTGCTAGGGTCCGCTGGGTGTGCTGGAGAAGGTGCTGTGTCCTGTGGCAGGCTGCCTCTCTGTCCTTCCCCTCTGACCTTCCCCCCTGCTAGGTCAAGCTTATGGCGGTGCTCTCAAGGGAGTGCCAGAAGGGGTTGGGACTTCTTAGTCTGATCCTGAGCTGGCATTTCTCTGCCAGGGGTCGGGGGGTGGTGCCGGTGATAGAACTTGCTGCTAGACCTTATTGCGCTGGACCCAGGATAATCTCAGGAAGTGTTGAATGACCACAGTCCCAGATCCCGAGCTGTAGTTTGTTTGCTAGGAGCGGCAGGCAGCACTGGAGTTCCGGCACTGTGAAGCTGCTGTGCGCCTCTTTATCCTTCCGCTCCGCTGCGGCAGGGTGATGGCGGCGTTTGGGGGAGTGCCCGAAAGGATTAGGTTTTCTCAGCCCCGATCTCGGGTTGGGGTACAGACAATGTGGTCTGTGGCAGATTCTGCTGGATGCCTCGTGCCTCCTCCAAAGAGGGAGTAGGGATTTTGAGCTGGGCGCACAGCCGCGGTGGGAGCTCAGTTGTGATGGCAGCAGGTACCCGAGGTCAGCGAGACCTTCCAGGGAAAGACTGGGTGACCTGTGATCAGTCTCGCAACTTTCCTTCCTTGTGGAGTTTTTTTGCGACTTGGACTCGCAGTCTCTGGCACCCTTGTGCCCACCAATCAGCCTGGGAAAGTGATTGGGACACGCAGACTTGTGGCTCCAGCCCAGAGACCCAAAGCCTGCGTTAGCCGGGTTCTCTTCCGGGTTCTGGCTGTTCGGCCTGAGAGTGGACCCAACCCATTCCCACACCGTGGGAGCCTCCCCTCACCTGGGAAACACAATCGCTGTAGTTTTAGGGCCCAGAGTTCAGTCTCCTGGTCACTGCACGGCGAGTGCTATCCCGCTTCTCAGACACAGTTTCTCCCGGCGCCACCATCTTGGCCCCCCTGTATCCTGCATTTTCTTAAAATAAGTTTTTTGTTGTTTTGGTATACATCTTCATGGACATTTCTTCTACTTCCGATAAGAAATGAAAGGAAATGGTGTTCCAGCACATCATGCTGACCCACACAATGAGAAGTATAGAGAATGTAAGAGGAGAGTGCCAGGGAAGATGGCGTCAGAAACCTGCTTCCACATAAGCCTGAAGACCCAGCTCAGCACACATCTAAAAGGCAAAGCATTTGGAGTGTCATATTACACCAGGCATGGGGAGGCAAAGACACGAGGATTTCTTAGGTTCATTGCTCATCTAGTCTGGGCTTAACTGGCAAGCCTACAGTTCCAATGAAACACCCAATTCCCAAAATAATAATAATAATAATGATTAATAATAATTTTTAAAAGACAGACAACTCCTGAGGAAGAGCACCTGATGTTAACCTCTGGCTTCCTTATGCATAAATGTAGACATGAGTGTGCTCTACACTTACACATGACCCTGAACATGCTCACATACCTGACACCTTACCACCCTCTGACACAAATGAGAATGTAAAGAGGAGAAAGTTATAAAAACTCAATTGTCCATCAGCTAGAGTACATGGAAATATTTTCATTAAAAAAAAATAAATGACTAGGAGCAGATATACCCTGTAGAGAAACAGTGTGAGGGCAAATCACAGGGAAGAACACACATGGAGGGTGGCAGTTGTGACTTGCTTTGATTTCACCAGGAGCGAAACATAAACATTCTAAATGTACTCCCCCAACCCCGTCCGCTGGTTCCAGCTTAGAACTGGGCATTCTGTTGCTAACCATATGCTTTGTGTGCCTCTCCTCTCTCAGCAAGAGTAATGGTCCCAGAAACCATCACCTCTCTAATTTTTTCTCTATTTCTAGCTGCTCCATTCCCTTCCCACTGCATTGAAAGTTACAAAATGAGACATGGCATCATTCGTGTGCCCTTTCTGTGTCAATCTCAAAGGAACTGCTTTGCTGGTTAGCACTTAGCTACTCTGTTGGTATGCAATGCACACATACGGTTGACCACACCTCAGTGTGCAGGCGTAAACTCACACAAGTTATGAGAATGATACACAGACAATTGTGGTATAAAATGTGGCTGTTGTTAAAATTGAACCCTACATAGCTATATTTTGTACAGTTAGCTGGTTTTTAGTTTAAAGGTATGCCTAAAAAGCCCTCCAGATATTAGAAACATTGGGTTTGATTGTTATATATTCAATTTTACTTCAAACCAATATATAAAAATTAAAAATCAGATTTAACATATCTGTCTCCTCACACTTTCAATAATTTTATTGTGAAACAGAAAAATCTTCTTGTTTTTGGAAAAATATAGAACATTATTTACCTCAAACCCATTAACAACCTCTTATTCATATCTGCCCTTAAATTGTTATCTATGATTCAGCCCCTCCCCATGCCTCTAGTAACCACCCATAAGTGCTCAATATGTAAAAATAGAGATAGAGATATATACCACAGACATTACCACTTATGGAATTCTAGGCCTCATTTCTTTCACTTAACATGACTATTTCCACTTTCATCCACGTATGTGTGAGATTTGATGTGAATAATAGTATAACACTCTCTCATATGCACTCACCATGTTTTCTTCATTCATTAGTAGATGTACACTTAAGCCTCGTGCATTGCAGGACTATACTAAAAGAGTGGCCCAGTAACCACAGGCCTGCAGAGTCTCTGCCATACACCAATGCTGTTGTCTCTGGGTATGTTACGGCACTGAGATTGTTGACCACAATCTTGTACTTGTTTTGATTTTAAGGTATTTCCAGAATGTTTTCCATTGTGGCAATACTTGTTTACACACACACACACACACACACACACACACACACACACACACAGTATGCAAACTTCCTTACTCTACACATTTTCTTCAGTGCTTCTTAACTATTAGATTTTTTTTTAATAGTAGATGATATTTTTGGAAAGATGTAATGTGTGGCTTTGACTGGCTTGTTCTTTCTGGGTTTTATCACTACTGGGTTTTACTTCAAATCCCCATTTATATAGTGCTACAATTTTAGCACTCTATGGTGACCCATTCCATGTTTGTTTAAATCATCAGGAGTGTGTAGTTACATGAATTAAGCACTTGAGAGCATGGTCTGTTCTGTAGGGTTGTAGTAGTCAGAAGCACTTTTTTTTTTAACTGTCAGCAACTTTTGAACCAACCTCAATGACATGCCTTCCTTTATAAGTGTAGCTGTGATCATGGTGTCTCTTCATAACAATAAAACACTAATAGAGACAGAAGGTATACCAGGAGTGGGGCATTGTTGTGATAGGCCTGATCATCTTTCTGTTTGGAAAAATTTAGGCTTTGGGATTTTACATTAGGTAAATGGTAAAATGCTTTAAGAGGTGCTTAATGGGCCATAGTAATAAGAGCATAGAAGAATGTTGCTGATGACGTTTTGAATTGTGGAGGCCTGGATCAAGAGGCTTCATAAAAGAAGAATTTTAGTATGTTGCATAGAGACTGTTCTTGTGATATTTTGGTGAACAATTATATCTGCTACTTGCCTTTACCCAAAAACAAAAACAAAAAATAGAAGACAAAAACAAACAAACAAAAAAATCTCTGCCTGAGGCTAAATTGAAGACTTTTGAATTAATTGCTTTTTGCAGAGAAGATTTCAAAACAGCTTATGTTCTGTGGTTATTCATGGCCATGCTTATAAACATCTTTAATGCAAAGGACAGCAGGAAGAATAGAGCTGGGTTCAAAGAGATGAGGAGATTAAAGAAAATCCAGATGTTAAATGGAATAAAGGGAGCAATGACTTCAGGGCAAGACCCCACCCAGATATGCTTCAAATTTTCGAAAAGAGATTAAACAACAGTTTAGATCCAAGCTTGGTGGTGCTGTCTTAAAAATCCTACAATTCTAAGTCCTTCCTGCTATTTAATCCATGTCAGCAGGTTTCTTGCTCTGCCTCTTGACCTAGGGTTAACTTTATTAAATCTTGTGTACAGAAAGCTCTTGGATTAAAGTTGTGTACTAGGGCTGGCTGAGCCACACTATAACTACCTGTTTACAATAAACAGACAGTTCTTGGATTAAAGATGTGTACTAGGACTTAGCCACTCCACAACTAGAAACAGGTTATTACAGTTTACAACCTCAGGGGTAACAATGGGATCAAATAGCCTGCAACAATTAATTACCTAGAACTCTTCATCCAGACATGGGTGTTGTTAGATTTCCCCACCCCCTTTGGTAGGTCAGCTTATATTGTGGTTGTGAAGGCCTTGTTTAGGCAACCATATTGTTGAGCTAGCTCAGGTAAAGCTTGCCTTCCCTATATAGAAGTCACTATCTTACAGTGGGTATTATGGTCCTCTGACTCATACAATATTTCTACCCACTCCCTCCTCCATGCACCTTAGGTGTCACAGTTGTGTATCAGTTGTGGATAGTCACCTACAGTCTGTCCTTTGTATTTTGTGAGGCTACTGCAAAAGAAAGCATGTTCATTGTTTCTTTCTAGTAATATTTGCTGTGTATCCCACCAATGTACTGAGATTATTTTTCTAAGAACATAATTCACATTATTATTCCTTCATGGTTTTCAATACTGACACAATTCTGCCGTTCTGGCTGATTTATAACAGAATTTGACCACTTTTCATTCTTTTATAAAATTTAGTTAAATCCAAACTCTGATCTCTGTTGAGGATTGTATACAGGAAAGTACAACTAAAGAAGGAAATTAATAAAACTATACAAGACCTAAAAATGTAATTAGAAGCTTTAAAGAAACACAATCTGAAGCAATACTGGAGATGGAAAACTAGAGACAAGAACTATAGACAAAAACTATAGAACAAGAACTATAGACAAAAGCATCACCAATAGAATATAAGAAATGGAGAAGAGAATCTTGGGTGTAGAAGATATGATTGAAGAAATTGTTACATCAGACAAAGAAAGTGTTAAATCTTTTTTTTTAGTTTTTGTTTTTATTCTATTTTATTAATTACACTTTATTCACTTTGTATCCCCCCATAAGCCCCTTCCTCCTCCCCTCCCAATTCCACCCTCCCTCCTCCTTCACACATGCCCCTCCCCAAGTCCAGTGATAAGGGAGGTCCTCCTCTCCTTCCTTCTGATCTTAGTCTATCAGATCACATCAGGAGTGGCTGCATTGTCATCTTCTGTGGCCTGGTAATGTTGCTCCCCCCTCAGGGGGAGATGATCAAAGAGCAGGCCAATCAGATTATGTCAGAGGCAGTCCCTCTTCCCATTACTATGTAACCCACTTGGACACTGAACTGCCATGGGCTACATCTGTGCAGGGATTCTAGGTTTTCTCCAAAGTACTTGTTGGAGTATGAGTCTCTGGGAAGACCCCTGTGTTCAAATTTTCTGGTTTTGTTGCTCTCCGTTTGGGGTTCCTGTCCTCTCCAGATCTAACTATTTCCCATTTCTTACATAAGATTCCATGCACTCTGCCAAACAGTTGGCCATAAGTCTCAGCATCTCCTTTGATAGTCTGCAGGGAAGAGGTTTTCAGATGCCCTCTGTGGCAGGTTCCTAGGTTGTTTCCTGTTTTCTTCTTCTTCTGATGTCCATCCTCTTTGCCTTTTAGGATGGGGATTGAGCATTTTAGTCAGGGTCCTCTCTCTTGATTAGTTTCTTTAGATGCACAGATTTTAGTAGGTTTATCCTATGTTATATGTCTATATGAGTGAGTATATACCATGTGTGTCTTTCTGCTTCTGGGATAGCTCACTCAGGATGATCCTTTCTAGGTCCCACCATTTACCTAAAAATTTCATGATTTCCTTATTTTTCATTGCAGAGTAATACTCCATTGTGTAGATGTACCACAATTTCTGCATCCACTCTTCAGTTGAGGGGCATCTGGGCTGTTTCCAGCTTCTGGCTATTACAAATAAAGCTGCTACAAACATGGTTGAGCAAATGTCCTTATTGTGTACTTGAACCTCTTTTGGGTATATGCCTAGGAGTGGTATGGCTGGATCTTGAGGAAGCAGTATTCCTAGCTGTCTGAGAAAGCTCCAGATTGATTTCCAGAGTGGTTGTACAAGTTTACATTCCCACCAGCAGTGAAGGAGGGTTCCCCTTTCTCCACAACCTCTCCAGCATGTGTTGTCACTTGAGTTTTTCATCTTGGCCATTCTGATGGGTGTAAGGTGAAATCTCAAAAAGCGCCTGACACTAAACATCCAAGAAATCTGGGACAATATGAAAAGACCAAACCTAAGAATAATAGGAATAGAAGAAGGAGAAGACTCCAAGCTCCAAGGTCCAGACAATATTTTCAACAAAATAATAGAAGAAAACTTTCCCAACCTAAAGAGAGAAAGGCCTATAAACGTACAAGAAGCATACAGAACACCAAATAGATTGAAAATTCTCCTGTCATATAATCAAAACATTAACCGTACAGAACACAGAAAAAATGTTGAAAGCTGCAAGGGAAAAAAGCCAAGTCAGATATAAAGGCAAAACTGTCAGAATTACACCTGAATGCTCACCAGAAACTCTACAAGCAAGAAGGACTTGGCTAGATATCTTGCAGTCACTAAAAGACTACAGATGTCAGCCCCTATTATGATACCCAGCAAAACTTTTAATCACCATAGATGGTGAAATGAAGATATTTCACAACAAAAACAAATTTAATCAATACATGGCCATAAAACCAGCCCTAAAGGAGATATTAGAGAAAAAACTACAACCCCAGGAGGTAAATCACACCCAGAAAAACACAGGAAATAAATAATCCCACAACAGCAAAATAAAAAAGCTCTCTTTCACTCTCACCCTCTCTTGCAAACACGCTCCCCACCAACATAAAAATAACAGGAATCAACAAATCAACCACTGGTCATTAATATCTCTCAATAACAATGGCCTCAACTTCCCAATAAAAAGACACAGGCTAACAGAATGTATATATAAACTGGACCCATTGTTCTGTTGCCTACAAGAAACACACCTCAGCAAGAATGATAGACATTACCTGTGAAAAAGGGCTGGAAAAAAGTTTTCTAAGCAAACGAACACAAGAAACAAGCTGGAGTAGCTATTCTAATATTCTAATATCTAATAAAATAGACTTTCAACCAAAATTAATCAAGAGATGGGAAGGACACTTCATACTCACCAAAGGAAAAATCAACCAAGATGATATCTCATTTCTGAACATCTCTGCCCCAAGTGCAAGGACACCCACATTCAAAAAAAAAAAAAAACATTACTAAATGTTTTAGTGATTAAGTAATGCTTAAATCACACATCCAACCCTACACATTAATAGTAGGAGACTTCAACACACCTCTCTCACCAATAGACAGATAATCGAGACAGAAACTAAGCAAAGAAATAATGAAACTAATCAACTTTATGAGTCAATTGTACCTAACAAATTCTTACAGAACATTTCATCCAAACTCAAAACAGTATACTTTCTTTGTAGCACCTCATGGAACCTTCTCCAAAACTGACAATGTACTCAGACACAAAGCAAGCCTTAACAAATACAAGAAAGTTGAAATAACACCTCATATTCTTTCAGACCACCATAGATTAAAGCTAGACTTCAACAACAGAAACAACAGAATGCCTACAAACTCAGGGGAACTGAACCACTCTCTACGTAATGATCATTGGGTTAGAAAGAAAATAAAGACATTCTATGAAACTGGACTACACACTGTGCCTTATGCTTATGAGTGCTAATTCATTAAAATCTGAAATTACATAAGACTGCAGTTTGAAAAAGTAGGTATTGCCTTTCCTATGTGTCTGCCATTCTTCACCCCTTAAGATGAGGTCATGAATATGAGAGGGGGCAGAGGGAGGTGACAGGGAGGGTTGATAGGAGGAGAAATAAACATGATGTAAATGCAATACTCACATTTAAAATTCTAAAAAGTATCAAACATCGTAAAATAATTTTATTTTAATAGATTTATTTTGTAACATATGTGTGCCAGTGGAGGAGACAGGAGGACATTGGATTCCCCTGGGACTGAAATTACAACTGTGAGCTACCATGTGAGTTCCCTTACAAGAACAAGTACTCTAAGCCACTGAGTCATATTTCTAGCCTTTAAATATCTTCTTAGAAAGGAGAACTACATAGACAAAACTAGGTAAACATAAGAAATATTACAATTTTTAAAAGGGATTGCTCATGACTTGCTGCCCTTGCAAAGAGAACCCAAATTTGGTTCTTAACATCAAAATGTTAATATAATTCAGTCCCAAAGAACCCAATTCCTGTTGGGGGGGGTTGGTCTCATGCTGCTGTGTATTCTAATGCTAAATAATGGCCCCCAAGATCTGGTTGCAGTCCAGATGCGTACATTCTCACTTACTCCAAATAATGTGTAAATTTTGCTTCCTAAAATTATCTCTGACTGGTTAATAAAGTTGCTGACAGCCAATTACTGGGCAGAACAGAGGTAAGTAGAGCTTCTGTTTCCTGGCTGGGGGATTTCAGGTAGAAGAGAAGAGGAAAAGAGGAAAGGAGGAGGGGAAGGAGGGAAAGGGAGGAGTGGAGTAGAGAGAAGAGAAGAGAAAAGAACAGGAAGGTAGAAGAGGAGGGGAGGGGAAGGGTATGGGGAGAGGAGGAAAGAGGGAGGAGAGGGGAGGAAGAGGAGAGGAGAAGCGAAGAGAGGAGAAGTGAGGAGAGGGGAGGGGAGGGAAGGGGAGAGAAGGGGAAGAAGAGTAGAGGAGGGGAGGGGAAGGGAGAGGAGAGGAGAGGAGGGGAGGG
>NW_026596125.1:156970-159939 GCF_907164565.1 Psammomys obesus
TATTACAAATAAAGCTGCTACAAACATGGTTGAGCAAATGTCCTTATTGTGTACTTGAACCTCTTTTGGGTATATGCCTAGGAGTGGTATGGCTGGATCTTGAGGAAGCAGTATTCCTAGTTGTCTGAGAAAGCTCCAGATTGATTTCCAGAGTGGTTGTACAAGTTTACATTCCCACCAGCAGTGAAGGAGGGTTCCCCTTTCTCCACAACCTCTCCAGCATGTGTTGTCACTTGAGTTTTTCATCTTGGCCATTCTGATGGGTGTAAGGTGAAATCTCAAAAAGCGCCTGACACTAAACATCCAAGAAATCTGGGACAATATGAAAAGACCAAACCTAAGAATAATAGGAATAGAAGAAGGAGAAGACTCCAAGCTCCAAGGTCCAGACAATATTTTCAACAAAATAATAGAAGAAAACTTTCCCAACCTAAAGAGAGAAAGGCCTATAAACATACAAGAAGCATACAGAACACCAAATAGATTGAAAATTCTCCTGTCATATAATCAAAACATTAACCGTACAGAACACAGAAAAAATGTTGAAAGCTGCAAGGGAAAAAAGCCAAGTCAGATATAAAGGCAAAACTGTCAGAATTACACCTGAATGCTCACCAGAAACTCTACAAGCAAGAAGGACTTGGCTAGATATCTTGCAGTCACTAAAAGACTACAGATGTCAGCCCCTATTATGATACCCAGCAAAACTTTTAATCACCATAGATGGTGAAATGAAGATATTTCACAACAAAAACAAATTTAATCAATACATGGCCATAAAACCAGCCCTAAAGGAGATATTAGAGAAAAAACTACAACCCCAGGAGGTAAATCACACCCAGAAAAACACAGGAAATAAATAATCCCACAACAGCAAAATAAAAAAGCTCTCTTTCACTCTCACCCTCTCTTGCAAACACGCTCCCCACCAACATAAAAATAACAGGAATCAACAAATCAACCACTGGTCATTAATATCTCTCAATAACAATGGCCTCAACTTCCCAATAAAAAGACACAGGCTAACAGAATGTATATATAAACTGGACCCATTGTTCTGTTGCCTACAAGAAACACACCTCAGCAAGAATGATAGACATTACCTGTGAAAAAGGGCTGGAAAAAAGTTTTCTAAGCAAACGAACACAAGAAACAAGCTGGAGTAGCTATTCTAATATTCTAATATCTAATAAAATAGACTTTCAACCAAAATTAATCAAGAGATGGGAAGGACACTTCATACTCACCAAAGGAAAAATCAACCAAGATGATATCTCATTTCTGAACATCTCTGCCCCAAGTGCAAGGACACCCACATTCAAAAAAAAAAAAAAACATTACTAAATGTTTTAGTGATTAAGTAATGCTTAAATCACACATCCAACCCCACACATTAATAGTAGGAGACTTCAACACACCTCTCTCACCAATAGACAGATAATCGAGACAGAAACTAAGCAAAGAAATAATGAAACTAATCAACTTTATGAGTCAATTGTACCTAACAAATTCTTACAGAACATTTCATCCAAACTCAAAACAGTATACTTTCTTTGTAGCACCTCATGGAACCTTCTCCAAAACTGACAATGTACTCAGACACAAAGCAAGCCTTAACAAATACAAGAAAGTTGAAATAACACCTCATATTCTTTCAGACCACCATAGATTAAAGCTAGACTTCAACAACAGAAACAACAGAATGCCTACAAACTCAGGGGAACTGAACCACTCTCTACGTAATGATCATTGGGTTAGAAAGAAAATAAAGACATTCTATGAAACTGGACTACACACTGTGCCTTATGCTTATGAGTGCTAATTCATTAAAATCTGAAATTACATAAGACTGCAGTTTGAAAAAGTAGGTATTGCCTTTCCTATGTGTCTGCCATTCTTCACCCCTTAAGATGAGGTCATGAATATGAGAGGGGGCAGAGGGAGGTGACAGGGAGGGTTGATAGGAGGAGAAATAAACATGATGTAAATGCAATACTCACATTTAAAATTCTAAAAAGTATCAAACATCGTAAAATAATTTTATTTTAATAGATTTATTTTGTAACATATGTGTGCCAGTGGAGGAGACAGGAGGACATTGGATTCCCCTGGGACTGAAATTACAACTGTGAGCTACCATGTGAGTTCCCTTACAAGAACAAGTACTCTAAGCCACTGAGTCATATTTCTAGCCTTTAAATATCTTCTTAGAAAGGAGAACTACATAGACAAAACTAGGTAAACATAAGAAATATTACAATTTTTAAAAGGGATTGCTCATGACTTGCTGCCCTTGCAAAGAGAACCCAAATTTGGTTCTTAACATCAAAATGTTAATATAATTCAGTCCCAAAGAACCCAATTCCTGTTGGGGGGGGTTGGTCTCATGCTGCTGTGTATTCTAATGCTAAATAATGGCCCCCAAGATCTGGTTGCAGTCCAGATGCGTACATTCTCACTTACTCCAAATAATGTGTAAATTTTGCTTCCTAAAATTATCTCTGACTGGTTAATAAAGTTGCTGACAGCCAATTACTGGGCAGAACAGAGGTAAGTAGAGCTTCTGTTTCCTGGCTGGGGGATTTCAGGTAGAAGAGAAGAGGAAAAGAGGAAAGGAGGAGGGGAAGGAGGGAAAGGGAGGAGTGGAGTAGAGAGAAGAGAAGAGAAAAGAACAGGAAGGTAGAAGAGGAGGGGAGGGGAAGGGTATGGGGAGAGGAGGAAAGAGGGAGGAGAGGGGAGGAAGAGGAGAGGAGAAGCGAAGAGAGGAGAAGTGAGGAGAGGGGAGGGGAGGGAAGGGGAGAGAAGGGGAAGAAGAGTAGAGGAGGGGAGGGGAAGGGAGAGGAGAGGAGAGGAGGGGAGGGTAGTGAAGGGGAGGAAGAGGAGAAGAGGGGAGGGGAAGGGAGAGAAGAGGAGGGGAGGGGAGAGGAGGAGAGGGGAGAAGAAGGGGAGGGGAGAGGAGGAGAGGGGAG
>NW_026596125.1:160107-217822 GCF_907164565.1 Psammomys obesus
AGAGAAGAGAAGAAGAGAAAAGATGGAGAGGACGAGGACCTGCCCCGATGAAGCAGATCTAGCCCAGACAGGATGACATATTGACAAGTAACTTGGGGGATGAAGATGGGAGGTTGCCAGACTAGCTTAGAAAATTAGTTTAAATCATGCCTGCCCAGTTATTGTCCTTAAGGCTGTTTAAATAAACCAACATGTCTCTGTCTCAATTATTGGGGATAGCTAGCTGGGTCACAGAAAAACACTCTAGACTTTATTCAACATTATGGCACCCTTGGGTGGAGTGAGAATTTTAAACAGAATACAGATTATATTAAAAAATGGTCCTAGGTAAAAAGCTCACTGTCTCTTTTAAGAAAAAAATGGACTACACAGACATTGCCTTTAAAACTGATCCTTTGGGGGGCCAGAAAGTGGCTGGGAAGTGAGTGCAAAGTCACTGAGATTCCCAAAAACACCGCAGCCCACAAGACCACAGGAGCATTAGCTGCCTTTCAGTGGCATGGCACCCAGGCACTGACCTTGAATGTCAGACTGGGCTATCACAGGTTGGTAGCAGAGGACTCATCAGGCTCTCCCTAGCAATTTGCACTGGCCACTACTAGGGCTGACAGAGATGCAGGAATAATCAAGGCCAGATGCAGTTTCCACAAAGATTAGCAGCCAGGATTTGGCGACTCTTGAGGTTGCTTAGCAATCTCATATTGCCAGAAGAAAAGAACTGAGAAATTAAGCCCACACGGGGGCAGGAACTAGGGCCCAGACTTGGCTTTTTAGCGGAAGATCACAAGAGGTCAGCTATTTGGCTCCCCTAGCTACAGCTCCCACAGAGAGAAATCTGCCTTAGCAAGAAGCTTGCAGAATGGAACAACCAACTAAAATCAGCACTTCTGAACTAACCTGCCCAGGCAGCCTCCTGCATCTGAGGCTTAGCTGCTGCGAGCAAAACTCTACACAGAAGGATGGAAGAGAGAGCGCAAATGGCCCCATCCTCACAAGTTTTCCCAGAAAGAAGGGAGGTCGCACACAAAGGTCCAGGACAGTGGCTGCCAAAACACCAAAGCTGAAATACAGGACAGGGCCAACCACTGCAATGTCCTGAGCTGACCAGCAGGGAAGCAGAGAGATATAAGGAAGAAATCTGAAGCACACCAAAACTTCTCACCAGGTAAAAAGGGCTTAAAATTATATTTTAAGGTTAAAGAGGAAAAAATAACTGAATATATAAAATTCGTAGATAGATATAAATACTTTGAAATGGATAATTTTAAAGAAATAAGGCGTTTAAAGATGAGAAACACAAAACCTTTGTACACAGAGAAGCAGAAAGCTTTTGGAACTTATATAATATTCCTTTAAATGGTTCAATGATAGGAAAAAGAGAAGAAAAAAATCATCTAACCTAAAGGCACATTACCAATTATGATTATTACTCTTCTGGTAATCCTAGTCTTGGTACTTTTATTAACTTTTTTTACCTTCTCAAACAAGAAAGCTTTAGAAAAATAGCAGGGGGGAAAATGAAACATGGAGACAAGGCTTAACAAAGAAATTACAAAAACTAATAATCAGATAAAAGAATATCCTAATATATTGGAAGCAAGGCTTAGAGCAGATGGTACAAAAATTTATAGATCAGAATAAACAGCAGCTAGAGAGAAATGAGACATGGATACAGGCTTTAGAGGAGAAATTACAAAAATTTATGAATCAGAATAAATAAAGTATTAGGATGGCAGAGATATAAGCACAAGAGAGGTATGAAAAATAGATACAAGCTTTAAAAGAAGAGTCTAAAATATTAATAAATAAGAATAAAGAATATATTCAGATAGAGACAGAAGATAAAAATAAAAGAAGTCAACCAAAGGTTGTTAGAAAAGAAACTTTAGCTTTTCCAGTTAGCATACCACAAAGGCCAGCACTTGATGACCATCAACAAGTTTTAAAGAATATGAATGGCATTCTGTGGATATGCTGGATTTGAGAAAATTTAAAGAAAAGCATCACTAATTTTGGAATGCATTCATTGTTTATAAAACAAATCCCAGCTTCTTGGACAATCAAAAATAGTCATCCTCCAGCACTGGAGAGATATGACAAGAGCAATATTAGAACCTGGACTAAAGTCGCAGTGGCTTTCATGGTGGAGAGAAAAAGCTAGGGAGATAGCACAGATAGAGTCAGAGATATCAATATTTCTAAAGATCAGCTCCTTGGTGATAGTCAATGTGCTGAGGTAGAGATGCAAGTCAAATATAACAAAGAAACCTTGGCATTATGCCATATGGCAGCCTGAAATGCCAGGGACACGGTTAAAGAACCAGGAAAAGGACTTGAACAATTTACTCAGGTTATGCGAAGTAAAAAAAAAAAAATGTTCACCGACTTTTTACTGAGTGACTTCATCTGTGTATAGGAAGATATCAGATCCGCTAGTAGAAGCTAGTCGAATGCTAACGTTGAATGCAAAGTGGTAACCAGACCTTTAAGTGAAAGATCAGCACCAATAGATAAACGGATGAGAAATTCAGCTGACATTAGATCTCATTCACCTGATATGACCATAGTAGGAAAAGCAATCACTAAAGGTTTTGAGAAAACCTAAACTCTCAAATGTCTTAATTGTGGTGGCAAGGTCATTTCAAAAAGAATTTCAAATAAAACCAAACTGTAACTAATGCCAAAAAAAAAGAACCTATGCCTTCTGGAATATACAAAAGATATGCCAAAGGCTGGCATTGGACTAATGAGGGTAGACCAACTACACAAAAATGGGATAACCCCTTATCAAAACAAACAAATGCCTAGTTGGGGCATCTCACAGGTTATAATTCTAAATAGTGGAAATAGTCTTCCACAAAACAATTAAACACTACTGCTCCAAACATAGACATTAAAAACCCAGATATCAAATCAGAACAGCTTCTATGGATAAAACGGAAAACCCAGAAGAGGCCAAAAAATGAGTATTTGGCAAACTTCTATAGATGATCAGAGGCCAAAACTAAGGGTTCTATAAATATTGAAATTGAAGACATAGTAGACACTGGAGCTGCTGTAACCATAATCTGTCTGTCTAGATTGGCCTCTTCAGAAGGTAGATATCCAATTTCAAGGAGGTGGAACTATATCCCAGGTAAAAGAAAGTTTAAAATGGCTTAAATGTATTGTTTCTATTTCCTCAGAAGAGGGTAAGAGATGAGAGTCATGCTCAATATCTACTAATACATGGCTTGGGTGAGCCATCATGTTTCTATCTAAATACCCCTAAGCCTAGGCCTGAAAGCTTCTAGCTTTCAAACAATCTAATCTTCTGCAAGCATGGACCTCCGTCTAGGATTCTAACCTAGGCTTAGAATATTTTCAGCCTTGAAAACTTACTGCTGAATAACCTCACTCTTTCTTGTTCTTTCTGAACTATGACTGGCTGGTTCAACTCAACGTTGCTAGCTCAAGACTCTTCTCTAACCTGACAGATTCAAACTGACTTCTCCTGCTCTGCTTGGAAAAACTGCCTCTGAACTCCATGAACTGAACTGCATGAACTGAACTGCACTAAGAGCAACAAACTGTACTGCCCATCTCCACAAACTCTCCTTCTCTCTCTCTCTCTCTCTCTCTCTGTGTGTGTGTGTGTGTGTGTGTGTGTGTGTGTGTGTGTGTGTTGCTCTTCAGCAGCTTCAGTATCCTGTCTGTTCTCCTGAGAATTAGGCATATCCTATTTATGACTCATTCTGTCAAATCTTTCTCTAATCTGTCACTTTGTCCCTCAATGAGAGATCATTACTTGGGATTAAAGGTGTATACTAAAGGTATGTCTATATCATAGGGTCATTTATTTTAAGATAAAGAAATAAAGTTTATATTTCTTTTATTTCCTTTTTTACTTTTTACAATTTCTACATTTTGTATCCCGGTTGTGTCCCCTCCTCATCTCCTCCTGGTCCCACCCTCCCTGCCTCTTCCTCACCTGTCCCTCTCCCCTAGTCCACTGATAGAGGAAGTCCTCCTCCCCTACTGTCTGACACTAGCTTAGCAGGTCCCATCAAGAATGCCTGGATTCTCTTCCTCTGTGAGTTAGCTAGGTCACCCTACAAGGGAGAAGTAATCAAGGAGCAGGCAACTGAGTTCACATCAGAGACTGTCTCTTCTCTCCATACTTGGAGACCAACATAGAGATTGAGCTGTTTATGGGCTACATCTGAGCAGGGGATCTAGGTCCTCTTTGTGCATAGTCTTTGGTTGATGTATCAGTCTCTGAAGTCCCCTATGGGCTCAGTTTTTTGTTTTTTTTTGGGGGGGGGGGTTTTTTTTTTTTTTTTTTTTTTTTTTTTTTTACTTTGTTGGTATACTTATGTGATTCCTGTCCCTTCCAGGTCCTTCTATATCCCCCTTCTTCCATAAGACTCCTGCACTCTGAGATTCCCTCACAAAGGTTAAGATCAAAAACTCAAATGACAACACATGCTGGAGAAGATGTAGAGAAAGGGGATCCCTCCTCCATTGTTGGTGGAAATGTGAACTTGTACAACCACTTTGGAAATCAATCTGGCACTTTCTCAGAAAACTTGGAATAGTGTTACCTCAAGATCCAGCTATACCACTCCTGGACATGTATCTGAAAGATGCTCAACCATACAACAAGGACATTTGTGCAACTATGTTCATAGCAGCTTTATTTGTAATAGCCAGAATCTGGAAACAACCTAGATGCCCTTCAATGGAGGAATGGATACAGAAACTGTGGTATATTTACTCAGCAACTAAAAACAAGGAAATCATGAAATTTGCATGCAAGTGGTGGGAATTAGAAAAGATCATCCTGAGTGAGGTGTCCCAGAAACAGAAAGATACACATGGTATATACTCACTTATAAGTGGATATTAGTTATATACTATAGGATAAACATACTAAAATCTACAGACCTAAAGAAGCTAAACTACAAGGAGTACCCTAGGGAAAAAGGCTTAATTCTCATTCAGAAGGGCAAACAGAAAGTTTATATTTCTATATAACCTTGAATCCAACTTTTATGTCCACTTTGCTTAGCAATAACAGCGTGTTTTTGTTTCAGTGGTGCATTTATACTTTCAAGATGTGAATTAGGCACCCTTACTGAGTTTCTTGGTTTGATGTTTATTTGATGATTTCTCTGAATGAATTCTATAAATTCTCTATTTTACATTATGTCCATCTACTAAAAGATTTACTCAGTTAGACTTCATTTCACCCACTGTTGGACAGGTATTTTTCTTACTTGCTCCAAACAAATTCTAGTATTACAAGAGACTATGTGTGCATACTGGGATTATCTGCAACATTCATGCAGTTGCTTTACAGTTTAGTATTAGTTATTTTACTCACTGCTTGCACAAAGCCTCAAGTTTACCTGTAGGTGAGGGCATAGGGCCTTCTGATATCTTAAATTTTTCTTGACTGTGAATAGCCTTCTAATGACCCTGGCCCCTATGAGCATTTCATTTCAAGCTTTTCCTTTGAAGACATTTAGTTATCCTAGGAACATCAACTGTTGCCCATGACTTCAAACACTCACAGTTTCAAAACTACCTCTGATTGACTACAACATACACCTCTGAAGAAAAGACTATTGTAGTGGGAAAGCTCAGAATCAGCTTAAATAGAGATAAGTCTAGCATATGGTATCACTCAAAGAATCGCAGAACAATGAAGTATTAACTGATATGCTAGCCTTCTTCCATGCTTAAAGTGAATCTGGGGCTGCAGTTTTTTGTTGTTGTTTTGTTTTGTTTTGCTACTATAACTGTGATCTTAGGGCTTCCAAGGCTACCTTGGTGCTATGGAGAAGGAAGAAGGCAATGAGCCAAGTGAAAACAATACAAGCTTCTACTGTGATGAATAAACACTTACAGACTAGTGAGTTCATACCATAAGCATCTTTATGGGTCTGGGCCCAAGGGAGGGTGCCAGAATGTCACTCAGAAGGGGAAAAAGAATAGAGAGCAGAAGTGGATAAAGAGAGGAAACTGGGCAGGAGATGGATGGGGAGGGAAGTAAGAGAGGGAATCGAATATGGGGAAACCTGGGGTGGGACATGAGAGAGCTGGAAACAAGAAGTGAAACTGAGGGGAACATCTCTTTGTCAAGCTGGAGACCTATGACAAGGTAGGCTCCTAGGAGAATATGGGTGTGACTCTAGCTGAGACTCCTAATGAAGGGGAGGACATGAGACTGAAGTGACCACCTCTAGGCAAGACTAGTGGAAGGAGGGCAACAACAATCCACCCACAAAATCTTCGATCCAAAAATTACCTTGCCTACAAGAAGTTCAGGGATAAAGAAGAAACAGAGATTGAGGGAATGTCCAACCAATGACTGGCCCAAACTGAGACCCATCCCATCCCATGGTAGAGAGCCAGCCCCTGGCACTATTAACGATGTTCTGCTATGCTTGCTGACAGGAGCCTAACTTGACTGTCACCTGGAAGTCTCCAGCCAGCAGTGGATTGAGACAGATGCTGGGACTTGCAGCTAAGCATGTGGCTGAGCTCAAAGAGTCCTGGGGAAGTGTTGAGGAAAAGATGGAAGGACCTAGAGGGGACAGAAAGCCCACAAGAAGACCAACAGAGACAACTAACCCAGTCCCATGGGGACTTACAGAGACTGAGACCTCAACTAAGGAGCATGCGTGGTCTGGACCTAGGCCCCTGGCACATATGTGGTCAAGGGCAACTTGATCTTCATATGGGTCACTCACTCACACTCGGAGGAGAGGGGCTGTTCCTAACATGAACTCTATTGCCTGCTTTTGGATCACTTACTTCTGGCAGGACTGCCTTGCCTGGCCTCAGGGGATGAGGATATGCTCAGTCCTGATGTGACTGAGAGGGTTGCTGGGAGGGTTGATATTGAGGGAGAGGGTTACCCTTTTCTGAGGGGAAAGGGAGAGGAGAAGGAAAATGGAAAGGAAGGGGAGGAGAGGAAGAGGGGCAGCTTTGGGATGTAAAGTAAATAAACTAAAATTTTTAAAAAGAATAAAAAATAGAATGTAGAAGAAAAGAAACATTCCCAATAAAGAAAATAAATTATCTGAGCATGGTGGCACATACCTATTATCCCAGAACTCTGGGAGGAAGAGGCAGGTAGATCACTGTGAGTTCGTGGCAAGTCTGGTTTACAAAGGGAGTCCAGGACAGCCAAAGCTACACAGAAAAACCTTGTATCCAAAAAGGGGGAGAAATAAAGAAAAGAAATTTATGTAATAGAGTGAATATGCTCACTTCTCAATTTTATGAAGCATTCACTATTTCACCATAAGTCATAAAATTCTAGGGGAGTCTTCTTTTTAAAATCTGGAAGTCTCCTCATTTGTTCTTACTTTATTAAGGGTGTTGGTCTTATATAAGCTTTGCAGAAATTTCCAAAGGGCTAATGGAACTTTTTGGAATGATAACCAAGTGGATTGAAACTTGTCTCTTATTTGGTACTCATTGTACACCAAACAGTGCAATGGTAATTTGAGGCTTATGGTGATTATACATTTCTCCATCCATGACTATGTACTTAGATATCAGAAAGTATGCATGAGTGGAACAATGTAACACAAGAACAGTTATTTAAATAAAGACTCTGGTCTTAGGAAAAAACTCTTCAAGTATAGTCTTAATCTTTAGCTGTAGCAGTTCATGGTGACCTCTGTAGACTTACTGAAGTCAGGTTCTTTATTTTGTCTTTTTACAGAGGCACTCCAGTTTTGATTTTATCTTTTTAGTCTAGATCTGAGAACCTGACAAGCATCCTTTCTGTCTTAACACTTCAGAATGACATTTTACAGTCAGCTTCTCAACTCCTCATCTCAAGTTAGCACTCATTTCAAATCTAAAATTAGATCAGATATTGAACTTCCCAACACAAGGATTTAAAACACTTTTCATTGGCATATGCACACAGAAATAGTGTGTGTGTGTGTGTGTGTGTGTGTGTGTGTGTGTGTGTGTGTGTACATGGAGATATATTTGCTCAAGAAGACAGAACAGAGAATCATAATAAATATAGGCATATGTATAAATACTGTATCTAGAAATTAAAATGAAATAATTTGCAGATGATTGGATTTTGCACTATAAAGTGTCACTGAAAGGCAACCAACATTAAGTAATCTACTAAAGAATTCAATATTCCACATGTACATGTGTTTGATCCAATAGTCAGTAATTAAATATATTGATAAAAACATTATGTGAACAATTACATAAGATTTAATATAATAATTTTAACATTTCTGAAAGGTCATTGCAAAGCAAACAAGCCACTCTTAAAAAACAGTATGAAGTTATGAAAGATATGTGGACACAGTAACATATGAAGGTTAACATTTCAAAGTAATCTAATTACATAGAGATATGTACTTAGATGGGAAGCAAGTTTGAAGATTATGGAATAGCCAAGCATTAAGGTATTGAGTTATGTTTGTGTTTATAAAATTTTATGATCTATTATATAAATAGCACTTCCAAGTCAGAGTTAATTTTAAACCCACATATGCAGATATTTCTATTTGTATAAATGAGGTTATATGGAATAATGCATGCAGTGTGGAGAGGTACCTCTGGAGGAAGATAAGGGAAGGGTAGCCTTGAAAACTTGGAAATTCAAGTTTTTTCTCATGTTACTTCCGTTGGCAGGCATGATCTTCTTTGTGTGCATATGCATGCATCTGCCTATATGTTTACATATAAAAATATGCATATCACTTATAAGGAAATGTACATATAATAATACTTCAGTAAGTTATGGAGAAAAACAAAATGATTACATGACACATTGTTGAGAGATTATTCTCCCAGATAATGAATGACACAGGAATGAGTGATCAGTTTGTTCCATATTTAATTAATTTTCTTGAAAATCACTTAATAAGTAATGATTGCTACCTTTTATAAAACATGAGATTGATAACACACTTTCCATTTGGAATGAACTCAAATGAAAATGTAGCTAATGATCTGACACACACTGCAGCAAAAATTTAATGCTAAAATAGTGAGATTTTTTTCATATGTGAAAACAGGAACTGATTCATAAAGAAACTGAGAAAAATTTAGGACAGTTCAGAGGTAGCATGCTTGCCATTAAGAAGGACTGCAGGATGCAGGTGCATAGGACAGAAAAGTCCTGTTTGCTCCCAAGTAGAAACAGGGACTCAGGCATCCAGGTGAAAGACTACCCAGCTTCAGACTGGAATGAAACAGAGCTCATAGGATGGAGGCAGAGACAAGAGACCAGTTTGAACTGGGGTGGTGTCAATGTCCTCTGGATTGACCAAAGGTTTTAGAGTAAAATGCTGTAAGATGTTGGTCAGGATTAAAAACATCTCCATGCGGGCCAGACCTTCTCCAATACAAGCTCTTCTTCCTGAAAAAGACATGGCGACTGACAAGTCTTTTAATTCTGATTCTGTGTTGACACACTTTGGATATATGTTAACCAATGACTAATTACTAACTTAATTACCCAGCAACTGACTGTATTTTTGCACTGTATTGATTTCTTCCTTTCCTTCCATTTCTCAGTACAAATTTCTTTTCCTTTTTAAATTTTAATATTCCTTTATTTCACAAACGAGTAATGTTGTTACATCATTATTACCCCTTCCTTTCCTGACTCCTAGACCTTCTGTATCACACACCATGCATTCTCAAATTCATGACTACTTTAATTATTCTTTTAATTTTTTTCCAAAACAGAGTTTCTTCATGTAACAGTCTTAGCTGTCCTGGAACTTGCTATATAGAACATGCTGGCCTTGAACTCACGGAGATCCACCTGCTTCTGCTTCTGGAGTAGTTCAAATAAAGGCATATACTACCATGCCTGGTTGATTATTCTTGTCAAATATATACAAATATGTGTAGTATGTATACCGAGCAAGAACCTACTGAGTGCATTTAGTGTCATTCATATTTATATGTCTTAGTCTCAGAGTATTCCTATATCTTATTACTAATTTAATTGACAGTTTCATGCATAGGTATAATAAATTCTGATTACACTTATTTTCTACACACACTTCCCAAATTTCACAGGGCAAGATCTCACTCTACTAAGCCTCAAATTAAAAAAAAAATGTATTGAAAAATATGTTACATCTGGGCATGGAGGCTCATGTCTTTAATCCAGTACTCAGGAGTCAGATTTCTGATTTCAAGACCAGCTTGGTCTACAGAGCTAATTACAGGATAACCAAACTTAAGCAGTGAACAAAACTATTGAAAACAAGAAGCTGAAAAATTGTATTTAAATAAGGGAGCCATGTTTCAGTCTTATCAAGCAGAAGAACTTGCCAACTTCAGCTATCTGGTATTAGAGTCAGGCATGTAAGAAACAGGTGGTGGAATCTTTCTGCAGCAAAGGAAAGGGGCTGAGGCCAGGTATGTGTCTGGGAGTACTGCATAGAAGCCCTGAAAGGCCACTGTGTAAATTTATAAATGTGACTCCTAGATTTTACTAGATACCCCAACATATAGGAGGTCCAGAATCATGGGATACCTACCAAGAAAAGCTGTTAACATTGTGGAACCATCTCAAGAGAGAAAAGTATGCTTTGGGCAACAAAGTTGTAAAGAGTTGGAGATCTGAAGAGCACTTTGAGACCAGACATGGAGATACAGAATTTGGAGTTTAACAAGCTTATTTTTGGTCTTGCTTTGGTCCAATACTTCCTTACTATGCTCCCTTTCCTCTCATTTGGGACGGTAATGGGTATCCTGTGCCACCGTATGTTGGAAGTGTGTGATCTCTTTTGATTTTGACTTTACAGGAGATTACACTTGAGTCTCCAAAAAGACTGAACTTTGGACTTTCAAACAATATTGAGATCATTATAGACTATTGGGACTTTTAAAGTTGTTCTGAATGTATTTTTGCATTATGAGATAGACACAAGCCTATGGGAGCCAAGAAGTAGGATGTAATTGTTTGAAAAAGAATAACTTTCATAGGCTTATATATTAGGGCATGGCATTACTTGACAAGGATTAGAAGGTGTGGCCTTGTTGGAGTTGTAAGACATTTTTAGAGAAAGTATGCCACTTGGGATGGGCTTTAGGATTTCAAATGTTCAAACCAATACCAGTATCTCTCTTTGCTGCCTACCAGTTCAGATGTAGAACTCCCAGGTACCTCTCCATCACCATGACTGTCTGCATGCTGCCATACTTCCTACCATGAAATTAATGGACTAAAACTTCTGAAATAGTAAGCCAGTCCAAGTTAAATGCTTTCTTTTATAAGATTTGTCATGGTCATGGTATCTCTTCACATAACAGAACAATGACTGAGACAGTACATGTAAAATGTTCTTTGGATTTACAGTGACCTGACTCCTCTGGTTAGAGAGAAAAGCCTCAGTAGAATCAGAGCTCCCAGAAGGAGCTCTTGAGAAGCTCAGCAGAATCAGTAGTGGAGCCTCTAGATCAATGAGAAACAGATTCAAATTGAGATTCATGCCTCTGGCCTCATGAATATAGCTATTAATACCACCCACAGGATTCTTCATGTACATCCTCTTCATGTCACCTAGGCCTTAACACATATGAATACAAAGCTTACTTGCCTGCTGAAAAAGCCATAAAGTAGTCACTCTTCTTGAAATTGCCTCGCTCATCCAGAAAGTGGCCAGGGTCAAACTTCTCTGGATTGGGAAACTCTTTGTCATCATTCAGAACAGAAGTCAGACATATCATTACACTTGTGTCCTGAAAGAAAGAATACCAAAATTGGTTTTGAAGGAAGTCATAGAAATGAAAAGTCATATGTTCCATGTGAAAGACCACATCAATCGTAGGCCTAACAGGTCTTAAATACTATAATTTGCATTCCATGTTTTTGCTCATTGACCTCACAGTCACTGTCACTAGTTTGTAGTTTGATGCCAGTAGCTTGCCGAATTAAAGAAGTACTGTAGAGTGAAGCAGTCTTGATATACCTTCAGCAGTATCATCTCCCAGGGCAATGCCATTGAAAATTCATCTCAAGTTGGTGGAAGAGGAGGTAGAAAGATTATAAAAGCCAGTGGAGCTGGAGGAATCAAGGCCTTCTAGACACAACAGGGCTGGTAAGCTATATGAACTCACCAATACCGTGGCAGCATACACAGAACCTTCAAAGACGTAAGGCAGATGGAGTCCCAGCTCTGAGAAGAGATATGGATACATTGCCCCAATCTTAACCCAGCAGCTATCCCAAATTAATAACTACTCACCTAGATAAATGGTTTCTCCAGCAGTTTCTCTGGGGACACAAACAAGCACACTTTATAGCAGGCAACATTGCCCAGCAGTAGATACCCAACATAAAACTGACTGAATGCTATGTTTTGGAGGATTTACTCACATAATGCACTGTCAGGCTTTTTTTTTTTTCAATTTACATGTCTTTTGTTTATCTATTATGGTTTCTGGGATTTCTGTGTGTGCCTCTGTATCTGTATGTCTTTCATGTACTTTTTCTTTATCTCCCTTTTTTTTTCATTTTTTGGTTCTATTCTTGTTTGTTTTGTTGTTGGTGTTTTTGTTTGTTGTTTGTTTCTTTAGTTGCCTATTTCCTAATGAAAGAGAAAAAGAAAGTGTGTAGAGTTGGGTGATTAGGGAGGTAGAGAGGGTCTGAGAGGAATTGGGGGAAAAGAAACCATGATCAGAACATACTCTATGAAAATACTTAAAAACATTTTTATTTCAACAAAAAAGAAAATCCATCTCATTGACTTTAGAACAAAGTATTAGTCATTTTATAAAACCACGTTGTTATTTTCTTCCAAAACCTTCAATCTATGAATCAGAAAAACAGCAGAAACAACCTCCCCTCCTAAAAGCTGTGTTCTTTCAGGAGAATTGTAAGATTCTGATAGATAGAGGCAAAAACTTCTAATTTCAAGATTATTAGATTATTGAGAGAAGTAGAATTATAAGCTAATATAATTAATTAGAGTTTACTTTACAAAATTAATGGAGTCTTAGCCTATGTCTTAGCCTTGAGCTCTGTAACCATACAGAGGCCAACATTTCAGTGGTTTATTTTATTTTATTTTTTTTAAATCTTTTATTTTTTTTATTAATTACACTTTATTCATTTTGTATCCCCCCATAAGCCCCTCCCTCCTCCCCTGCCGATCCCACCCTCCCTCCCCTTTCTGCATGTATGCCACTCCCCAAGTCCACTGATAGGGGAGGTCCTCCTCTCCTTCTTTCTGATCTTAGTCTATCAGTTCTCATCAAAAGTGGCTGCATTGTCCTCTACTGTGGCCTGGTAAGGCTGCTCCCCCCTCAGGGGGAAGTGATCAACGAGCAGGCCAATCAGATTATGTCAGAGGCAGTCCCTCTTCCCATTACTATGTAATCCACTTGGACACTGAACTGCCATGGGCTACACCTGTGCAGGGGTTCCAGGTCGTCTCCACAAATAGTCCTTGGTTGGAGTATGAGTCTCTGGGAAGTTCCCTGTGTTCAAATTATCTTGTTCTGTTGCTCTGCTTGTGGAGTTTCCGTTCCCTCCAGCTCTTGCTATTTCCCACTTCTTACATAAAATTCCATTCACTCTGCCCATCAGTTGGCCATCAGGCTCAGCATCTGCTTTGACAGTCTATACTGCAGAAGCTTTCAGAGGCCCTCTGTGGCAGGTTTCAAGGTTGTTTCCTGTTTTCTTCTGGCTTTCAGAGGCCCTCTGTAGCGGGTTCCGAGGTTGTTTCCTATTTTCGTTTTCTTCTGATGTCCATCCTCTTTGCCTTTCAGGATGGGGATTGAACATTTTAGTTAGGGTCCTCTCTTTTGCTTAGTTTGTTTAGATGTACAGCTTTTAGTGGGTTTATTCTATATTGTATGTTTATATGAGTGAGTATATACCGTGAGTGTCTTTTTGCTTCTGGGTCAACTCACTCAGGATGATCCTTTCCAGGTCCCACCATTTACCTGCAAATTTCATGATTTCCTTATTTTTCATTGCTGAGTAATACTCCATTGTATAGATGTACCACAGTTTCTGCATCCATTCTTCAGTTGAGGGGCATCTGGGTTGTTTCCAGCTTCTGGCTATTACAAATAAAGCTGCTACAAACATGGTTGAACAAATGTCCTTGTTGTGTACTTGCGCCTCTTTTGGGTAAATGCCTAGGAGTGGTATGGCTGGATCTTGAGGAAGCGCTATTCCTAGTTGTCTGAGAAAGCGCCAGATTGATTTCCAGAGTGGTTGTACCAGTTTACATTCCCACCAGCAGTGGAGAAGGGTTCCCCTTTCTCCACAACCTCTCCAGCTTGTGTTGTCCCTTGAGATTTTCATCTTGGCCATTCTGATGGGTGTAAGGTGAAATCTCAGGGTTGTTTTGATTTGCATTTCCCTAATGGCTAAAGAGGTTGAGCATTTCTTTAAGTGCTTCTCTGCCATTCGATATTCCTCTGCAGGGATACAAGGCACATATCTAAACATAGCAAACGCGATATACAGGAAGCCTATAGCCAACATCAAACTAAACGGAGAGAAACTTAAAGCAATCCCACTAAAATCAGAGACAAGACAAGGCTGCCCACTGTCTCCATATCTCTTCAACATAGTGCTGGAAGTCCTTGCTAGAGCAATAAGACAGTTGAAGGAGATCAAGGGGATACAGATGGGAAAGGAAGAAGTCAAATTATCACTATTTGCAGATGATATGATAGTATATATGAGTGACCCCAAAAACTCTACCAGGGAACTCCTACAGCTGATAAACACCTTCAGCAAAGTGGCCGGATATAAAATTAACTCAAAAAAATCAGTAACACTCCTGTATACAAAAGACAAAAGGGCTGAGAAAGAAATTAGAGAAACAACACCATTCACAATAGCCACAAATGACATAAAGTACCTTGGCGTAACCCTAACCAAGGAAGTCAAAGACTTGTATGAAAAAAATTTCAAGTCTCTGAAGAAAGAATTAGAGGAAGATATGAGAAGATGGAAAGATCTCCCATGCTCATGGCTTGGCAGGATTAACATAGTAAAAATGGCCATCTTACCAAAAGCAATCTACAGATTTAATGCAATTCCCATCAAATTGCCAACACAATTCTTTACAGACCTGGAAAGAAAAATTCTCAACTTTGTATGGAATAACAAGAAACCGAGAATTGCTAAAACAATCCTCTACAATAAAAGATCTTCTGGAGGTATCTCCATCCCTGATCTCAAGCTGTACTATAGAGCAACAGTTATAAAAACTGCATGGTACTGGCATAGAAACAGAATGGTGGATCAATGGAATCGAACAGAAGACCCAGAAATAAACCCACACACTTACGGACACCTGATTTTTGACAAAGATGCCAAAACCATACAATGGAAAAAAGATAGCATCTTTAACAAATGGTGCTGGTCCAACTGGATGTCTACATGTAGAAAAATGAAAATAGATCCATACTTATCACCCTGCACAAAACTGAAGTCCAAGTGGATCAAAGGCCTCAACATAAAACCAGACACATTAAATCGGCTAGAAAAAAAAGTGGGGAATACCCTAGAACTCATTGGTACAGGAGAAAACTTCCTGAACAGAACACCAACAGCACAGGCTCTAAGAGCAACAATCAATAAATGGGACCTCATGAAATTGAAAAGCTTCTGTAAAGCAAAGGACACCGTCATCAAAACAAAGCGACTGCCTACAGACTGGGAAAGAATCATCACCAACCCTCTATCTGACAGAGGACTCATATCCAATATATATAAAGAACTAAACAAGCTGAAAAGCAACAAACCAAGTAATCCACTTAAAAAATGGGGATCAGTGGTTTATTTTAATCACACAAAAATTATCATATGTGTATCCTACCACAGCAAATATAAAATAACAATATATGAAATGTTTTTATCTTTAGTGTTAGAGGTTACATGTAAGCACATTCACATGCTAAAACCATTATGACAGTTATGGCATCATAACCATAGCCCGCCATGATTGGACCATGAAGGTAAAATGCCTTCAGATCTGACATCCTTCCTATATCAGTTTAGAAAGAGAGTGGGTGTTCTGACAAGATACATGGTTTTGGGTAAAAGGAATGTGTGATTTGGAAGCATTCGATAAGAAATAAGAACACAATGTAAGGTCGCATGGGCTGCCCATCAGGGCATTTTGCCTGATGATGCAAAGGAAAGGTGTTGCAAGGCACAGCAGCCTTTGCTTACCAACTCTCTATCTGGGCATATACCCTGATTTCTGAGAGGGTTAGAGCTGTAGCTAGAGTGTCCCTAACATAACAATACCTATGGTAAAGAGGGTAGAGAGAGAAAAGAGGACTTAGAAGTAACTAAGAGCTCCGAAAGCATACTAGACTATCTTCTGTAAGGCTCTGGCTAGGGGATTGACAGCTTACATGAGGGAGGCAATCCCATGACATGATAACAGAACTACCATCAGGAGGGTGAGAGCTGAGATACATACACTACTATTGAGTAATACACCTAGAAAGGAGAAGCTGAAGTCCCTGTATGTCCAGGGGGAAAAGGTCATGATTAGAACATTAGATATTATATGATAACCCCATATTCTTCCAGAAAAAAAGTTGACAAAGGAACTCTACCTGAGATAATATCCATGAAAAAGGCTAAACCACAATGGCAAGAATACTGCTTAGACTAATACAATGAAAATAATCTGTCAGCTCTTTTAAGTTCCTTTGAAAATAACAAGCAACACCTTTACAGGAAGATAGTATAACAAACTCCCTTCAAAACAGCATTCAAATGCTTAACAAGGTTTAAAAAAATATAGTAGGTACAAGAAAGAAAGAACTGTAAGCCTTAATGAATGGGAAACTATCAATTAATATGAATGACCTGTATTATTGTCTAGATTTAGAGTGATCATATAAAACTTCAAAATACAGCCAAATACAAATGTAACAGTTGTAACCAAATGTAGAGGAGGCACTGCATTTCTAAATGAAGGGATTTGTAATTAATATAAACAAGTACTACAAAGTATAGAATATTAGTAAATAAGCAGATTAAGATTTTACTAGATGAAATTAGAAGTATTAGAAATCATCCAGACTTTAGACAGAGGACAGGGAGTCTTGTGGAAGAAGGGGGATATAAAAGCATGTGGAGGGGACAGAGCCACACAAGTAGACCAACAAAGACAAAAAAAAAAAAAGCTGGGCCCAGGGGGGACTGCTAAGACTGATGCATCAACCAAAGACGATTCAAAGAGAGGATCTAGACCCCCTTGCCAGATGTTGTTCAAAGACAGCTCAGTTTCAGTATGGGTCCCTAATAGGGGGAGATAACACAGTTTCTGACATAAACTCTTGGTTGCCTGCTGCTTGATCACTTCTTCCTGGTGGGGTGACCTAGCCAGCCCACAGTGGAAGAGTATCCTGGCAGTCCCGATGGAACCTGATAGGCTAGGATTAGACAGTAGGGGGGAAGACTTCCCTTATCAGTGGACTTGAGAAGAATAGGAGAAGAAGAGAGAGGGAGGGTGGGGCTGGGAGGAGATGAGGGAAGGTGCTATAACTGGAATAAAAAGTGAATAAATGGTAAATAAGAAAAAGATCAAACATAAGACATTGGTGAACTTAGAGATCTATAAATAGGGAACCAGCTGAGATATTCCACATGATGATCTCCATTCGAAACACACACACACACTTAGAGTAGAACTTGGGCAAAACTACAGATATTGTGGAATCTGAAAGGTGCTTGAAAAATGAAGACGAAAGGGGAGGAGGTCCTCCCCAATCCATGGACTTGGAAAGGCGCAGGGAGAAGCTGAGGGAGAGAGGGTGGGGTTGGGAGGGAATAAGGGAGCGGGATACAGCTGGGATACAGAGTTAATAAAATGTAACTAATAATAATAAACAATAATAAAAAAAGGCACAAAAGAAAATTGAAAATAGTACAAAATGTGGTTTCAATTCTCATGGTATTGTCCAGAGAAGAGCTTCTAGGGGAAAGGACTGAATGACTACATCTTGGCTATATAGCTCTAGTCTCCTACTTAAAGAACCAGTATCAACCTTCCTGTGTAAAGTCCACACAGAAGCCAAAAAGGAAAGGAATACATCCTAGAAACAGAAAGGCCAGAGATAAAGGTCCCAAAACTTGCTGGGTGATATCGATAACATATCTGGAGATTTCATGAATTAGGCATGTTTAGACCAAATGTTAACATATGTTATAAAATACTCAAAACATTTCCTGTGACCACCTACATAATGCAAAGACATCTTCAGACAAAGAGAAGTTCTGACTTTGCCTTCAGAAAACTTAGAATTCTATTAATATTAATTGATATTCAATAATATTAATAGTGCAGGGCCCAGGGAGATGCTCACTGGAGAACATGCTTGCCAAACAAGTGTGAGAACTGGACCGATGTTTGAGTGGAATCCTTAAACTAGCTATGTGATGTTTAAACCTGTGAGTCAAGTAGAATAAACTGATTTTATTTACTATAAACAATGTTAGTAAAACTAAGTAGGAAAAAGTGGCAGAAGCCTATAAACTCCGGTGCTCAGGGGGCTAGTTCAGAATAAAATAAAGTTTCAAATTAAATTATATATATATATATATATATATATGTGTGTGTGTGTGTGTGTGTGTGTGTGTGTGTGTATGTATGTATTAAATATGTGTATGTAAATGATACCAAAGTGTTTGATATCATATCAGTTTACTGAGCTGCATAGATGAGTTCCTCCAAAGCAAGAAAGAGGACAACATTATATTGGACTTCTTCTATGTAAGTGAAATGGAAACTATGGAGGGAAATGTAAGTATAGAGAGAAATGGAAACACAGAAGTATGGGCAATTGACCAGAGCAGTAAAACCTATTAAAAGTAATCATGTGGACAGCAAATTGCAGTAACAGATAAAAAGGGTATGGACATATCAATGTACTAAAAGATTTTTTATTTTAATTTTAGTTTTATTAGTTACAGTTTATTCACTTTGTATTCCAGCTGTAGACCCCTCCCCAACCTTCCTCTCCTTCACCTATGCCTCTTCCCCAGTCCAATGATAGGGGAAGTCCTCCTCCCCTTCCATCTGACCCTAGCCTATCAGGTCTCATCAGGACTGGCTTCATTGTCTTCCTCTGTGGACTGGTAAAGCTGCTCCTCCCTAGGTGAAGGTGACCAAAAAACCAGCCCATGAATTCATGTAAGAGACAGTCCCTGTTCCTATTACTGGGGAACCCTCTTGGACACTGAGCTGCCATGGGCTACATCTGTGCAGGGATTCTAGGTTATCTCCATGCATGGTCCTTGTTTGGAGTATCAGTCTCACAAAAGACCCCTGTGCCCAGATTTTTTGGTTCTGTTGCTCTCCTTGTGGAGCTCCTGTCCCCTCCAGGTCTTTCTATCTCCCCCTTCCCTGTACTCTACCCAAAGTTTGGCTCTGAGTCTCAGCATATATTTTGATACCCTACTGGGTAGAGTCTTTCAGAGGTCCTCTGTGGTAGGCTCCTGTCCTATTTCTTGTTTTCTGCCTCTTCCTATGTCTGTCCTGTTTGCCTTTCTGAATGAAGATTGAGCATCTTGCTCAGGGTCCTCCTTCTTGCTTAGCATCTTTAGGTGTACAGATTTTAATATGTTTATCCTATATTATAAGTCTAATATCCACTTATAAGTGAGTATATACTATATGTGTCTTTTTGCTTCTGGGATACCTCACTCAGGATGATCTTTTCTAGATCCATCCATTTGCCAGCAAATTTCATGATTTTCTTGTTTTTAATTGCTAAGTAGTAGTCCATTGTGCAAATGCACCACAATTTTTGTATCCATTCCTTGATTGAGGGACATCTGGGTTGTTTCCAGCTTCTGGCTGTTACACATAAAGCTGCTATGAACATGGTTGAGCAAATGTCCTTTTTGTGTACTTGAGCATCTTTTGGCTATATGCCTAGGAGTGGTATAGCTGGATCTTGATGTAGCATGTGACATTTAAAAGAATATCAACAAATGACAGACAAAAGTAGCATAAAATGAGGAGTAAGAAGTTTGTGTGATGATTCTAGAACCCTTACGCAAGGTCAGGGCACCTGCAATGACATTATTTGATTGTTGACAGGAAAAGATCCCTAGTGAGGAAATAGATGAAACACGTCTCACCTTGGGAATGTGGTATCCTCTAAACTCCACATCCTGTGTTGTTTTACGAGGCAAAGGAATAGGAATAAGATCAATGTATCTCTGGATCTCATGCAACACAGCATCTGTGTAGGGCATTTGGTTCCTGTCCTGCATGCAGGGGCTCCGGTGGTTGCCAATTACACGTGCAATTTCTTCCTGAATTTTAGCTTCAAGATCAGAAATCATAGTTTTTATGAAAAGAATTATCTTTCATATGATTATTGATCATGTTCAAGTTGTGGTAGAAAGTAGAGTTATAAAACTAAAGTTCCTCCATCTCTTTAAGAGGAGAAAACCTAATACAAAGATGACACATTTCTATATATGTGACTCAATTGAAGCCAATATAAAACTCCTAGAGATTATAAACATTTTTAGCAAAGTAAGAAGATATGAAGTTAACATATAAAACCAAAACTTTCCCATATACCAATTGCAAACATGCTGAGAAATGAATTGGTAAAACAAACACATTAATAGCAACATCATACACATATAATTGTTCAGTAACAGGAGTAGGTAATGAAAATATAATATTTAGGCAAACCGAACTCAGAAAGAGAAAAACTGCATGTCCTCCCTCATAGGTGGACCCTAATATTCTGTCTATGTGCATATATATAAACAATTTTAAGTGTGGAGACCAAGGGAGAGTAGCATCCAGTGATGAGGAAGGATTGGCATATAGGTAAAAGGACCATATGGGCATGAAGGAGGAGAGGAGTTCTGGGTAATGCTATGGGAGGGGTGATTTAGTAAATAGAACTCCAGAAACTCATGAAATAAAGTCAATTATTGATAAGAATATTATGAATTTAAAAGGCCTTTTCAAAAGAAAGGAAATGGTCAGTTGAGTGAAGAGGGAGCTGACAGGATAGATTTATATCTAGAATATACAATGAACACAAAACAAATAATCCAATCAAAGAACGAGCTACAGCCATGAATGGAGTTCTTAAAACTAAAGCATAAGTGACTAATAAATATTTTTTAAACTATTCAACATCGTTGATCATCATGGAAATACAAATTAAAACTCCTTGAAGATTCTATCTCACTTGATTGAGAATGGCTAACACAAAGAAACACAACATCAAATGCTACTGAGAGTATGGTCAAAGACCAACCATTAATTGCTGTTTGTGGGAGGACAAACTGGTCCAACAATTCTGAAAATTAGAGTGAAGATTTCTCAAAAAGCTAGAAATAGGATCAGTAATGACCCAAATACACCACTCTTAGGTACTGCCCCAAAAGACTTTATATCTTACTATAGAGATATTTGCTCATTCTGGTTCACTGTTGCTCTATTCACAATATCTAGGAACTAGAATAAGCCTAATATTCCATGCCTAATAGATGTACGTTAATAGATAAATGGAGAATTAAAATATTGTACATATACACATTGGTATTTTATTTGACTGTGGGTAAAATGAAATTTTAAAATTTGAAGGTAAGTTGATGGAACTAGGAAATCTTATCCTGAGTGAAAAAATAAAAGTCCAGAAAGACAAATGCCATATGTTCACTTATAACCTAAAATGATTAGATTTAAGTCACTCTTCTTAGGACAACATTTATTTCTGGTACTGCAAAGCTGGTAAAATACCTATTTTAACAATGTTACAGGCTTACAAGGGAAAGCTATTGCTTTTGTTTGGCTAAATGAATTTGGCACACATCCAATTGCCTTCTAAGAATTTTTTATTATTATATCTATAGGTTGGTGCTCCTCCAAATTTGGTGGAAAAGCTTCTTTTTATAGTAGGTGATAGTTATTTAAGAGGCTGCTCAAAGAAAATAAGTGATGTTTGAATGTTCAGCTATAAATGGGAAATCTATATTAGCCCCTTCAAGGCTCAGAAAGCATCTCAGAGGAGGGCACACAATGAAAGTAACACATAGCCATTGCTCTCTTGAATGATCAGCAGCTATGATTAGTCACAAAACATCTGTACAAGGCTGGTCCTTTCAACCTTTCCTTATTGTGAGGGGAGGAATTCATGAAGCCCAAAACCTTTCTGAGTATCTATAAGGAGTTAATAGTTCTCATGATGTAGAGAGAGATTCTATTGAGTAATAAAGACACTGATGAATTGCTGATAATCCAGTAAATAACCTATCACCAGTGATCAGGAAAATAAACCCAATTAAACTATTGTTTTATTGAAAGAGAAAAACAGACATAAAAGTATAAAAGGGACCAGTTGGTAAGAGAAGGAAGTTATGGGGAGGGAAAGGAAGAAAGAAAAAGTTATGGGGTATACTCAAACTAATATATATGTATGAAAGTGTTGTAATGAAACACACAATTCTCTATAATTAATGTATGCTAACAAAAGTTTAGATGATGTATGGCTTCTGGAAAAGAAATAAAGTATTTAGCAAGTTGTAGAAAAAAGTGTGAAAGGAAGTCCAGTTCTAGTTGGAACCTAACAAAACTGTTACGCGTTTGTCACAACCCAAATCAAAGATTCTGCACCATAGCAGGGTAAGTAATGGCCGCTGCCATTCCATTCCCTGCTGTGGCTTAAATATTTCATCCTTTCTCTACTGTGATCTAGTTTTAATTGGGTTCTTCTAGTTGGAGTTAAGTGTGCTAATCATGCAAAGGCTGCCAGTACGGCCCCTTCAAGAAAGAGCGAGGTAGTTTCTAGTGGTATCTGCCCATTTCTACCCAGATACTTTGCCCACCCATCTGTGGTCATACCTGTGACCTCTGGGTGCTTCAGTAAAAGGAAAAGGCCATATTTCATTGTGGAGCTTGTGGTCTCTGTTCCCGCATGAAACAGATCAGATACGGTGACGATCAGGTTGTCCATGGTGAATTCAAACTTCCTATTGTGTTTTTCCTAACAATTGCAGGTGAGAGGAATTAGTTTTCTTTGTTCCTTTTAAAGTTTTACAGGTAACAAAATCATTCAATATGACCCAAACATTTTGTAGGTAAGCTAGACATTAGAAAGTGCTCTACCTGAAGATAAAAGTAGATATTTGGAACCCTTAGGATTCCTTCATGCAGTTAAAACATAATAGAAGTTACAAAGTTCCAAGTTTTTTTTTCTCGTTTTTCACTTCTAACCCATTGGAGACCATAAATTCCTCAGTGATCTTTTATGGATTTAATGCATATCGAAATATTTAACAAATGCTATCAGTTCTGGCACCTGCTGGCTCTTGATTACATTTAAAGTCTCTGGACTAAACACATACAAATCATAAAGCTGGCACAGCTGCTTGACACATTACCATCAGAGCTGAGTGATTGCTGCAAACGCTATCACTATATCGATAACTTTGGGGTTTGGTCTCTGAGTGTCACATTCTTGGGGACTGCATTATGAGTCATTTTCTGTCTTTTCCTGAGAAAACTATGTCTGACTCTTTTCAGGAAAAAAAATATTTTTTTAATTAACTTTTTCTGGCCATTATTTGGAAGTGTTTGCCCTAGAGATCATTAAGCAGAGATAAACACAGAGCTAGATGAGGCCCTTACTCAAAGAATCTTCTTGGGGTAACTCTGCCCGTGAGCTAACTCAAACTGTATAATTGGTACAAGGTGAACAGAGACAATTGACAAAGTCTAACTGGCCAGGAGAATAGGTTACAGATTCAAGGTCTCTTTCTATTCTATGCATAGAATTCTCTGAAACTGTAGTTTAAAATTAGGGGGTCATACAAGATACACTCCTGAAGAAAAAACATTCAGTAAATAAGATAGATTGCCCAAAATAAACTTTTTCTACTTTATAGCATAGATGATGAAACATATATTAAAGAAGTTAGGTATTAGTGTGTGCTATTCATAAAAAGACTAGTTCAGACGTTTTCTTTTTCTGGAGAGCTCTCAAACTACAAACAGCCAACCTAAAAGCAGACTGCCATGTGTTTACTTTGGAGAAGACATTCTTTAGAGTCTTTAAGTTGGAGTTATAGGGTTAATAATAATAATAAAGTCTGCTTTGTTTGCATTTTCTAATTGTCACTGAACTTGTAACCCCAGACATGTAATGAAAAATCAAACATGTAACCTGTAAAACTTGGATAGTGGTTAGTCTCTCTTTGTTTTGTGAAGTCTGTACAAATAAAGAAGCAACTGATTGCTAGGCTTCCCAATTCCCCTGACTATTGGGACTCAACTATTGTGACTGACTCAATCTCCAGAACTCCTTATCACTTCTACAACTCCTTTGGAGCCCTGACTCTCAGCTGAAGAAGCCCTGCCCCCTCCACCAACAGTGAACTCCTCAAAGTAATCTCACTTTACAACTATCATCCTTTAGCTTACCTTCCTGTTAATCTAAACTGGAGCTTCCACAAAGCTAAGCTCTACTGCAAAAACTTCATAGAGCCTCTTTAAAGAAAAGTCCTGTGTTCCCTAGGTCATTACACTTGCTGTTCTTGAAGACTTATTTGCATATAATGACATTTTCTCATCACTCTTGAATGGGCATGTATGTGTTTTCATTTGCCTCAAAGTAAAAAACTAACATAGGACACGGTAAACATAAACTTTCTTAGTCTAAACAAACTGAGAAGTTTATCGATCCCTAACTATTCTATATGATTTGCCCAAGAAGTCTGTTCTACAGACAATGAATATGGCCAGAAGGAACACTAGTTTAAACATCCACCTTCACCAAGAAAAAGAAAGCTGAGTCAGAAACCCACAAATGTAAAGTAGCAAGTCAGGGTCACCTGTACCTTTTCCATTTTAATCAGGAAATGGTCAATAAAGTCCTGAGGGCTACTGAGGTTCAGAGATTCTTGATGCCTTTTTATTTCCCTCAATATGAATGCTTTAATTTCAGTCAGAATCTTCAAGTATTCATTATGGCTTCCTGGGAGATGGCATAAAGCAGGGTAGGCACTGCACAGCTGGAAGATAAGCAAACTTGCATTAGTGCAGTCAGCAAACCTTCCAGGCCATACTTGGCCATACAGCACTACATAAAGGTGAGCTCCATGTGCCTCCTGTGCTCCTGCATGCCTGGCATTCGGAGAAGCAGGCACAGCGTGGATCAGCTGATCGGAACTGCCACCTTCACAGCTTGTGCAGCAACCCCAGATCATGTTCAGTTCCTGACAACAGATCTCCAAAGGGGTGTGCGGGCTAATCCCACCGTTCCCTCTGTCCTACTGAGAACACTGAGATGCAGAATTACTAGTCAGAAATTCTGAGACAACAAACTAGTGATAGCAGGGGTAGAAGCAGTCTTTACCCCAGTTGACCCTGCACATAGTTTACCAGTCACCTAAAAATGGCAACACCAATGGGCGTGCTAAGGCAGAAGGAAAAACATTGGTCCTAACCCCTACTAAGGACTGCTGACAGACCCAGAAGTCTTCTCTGAGAATGTCTCCTAATATGTTGCAGAAAACAAAGTGGTCAGTTCTGAAGTCCTATACATACAAGCAACAGTAAACATACTCCGCAAGTTGCATTTATATATATTTGTGTGTGTGTATGTGTGTGTGTGTATCTAACAATTTTTAAAGAGGTCATAAACTTGTAAAAGAGTAAATGGGGTGGGGCCTGGGACAATTTGGAGAGAGAGGACATAAACTTGATGGGATAAAATGCAAGAAAATTATGTAATTATATTTAATTTAAATTAATAGCTAAGTCATCAAGCATTCAGCACTTGCTGCAATTAAGAAACAGTGCATCAAAAGCTCAGTACAGTATCTGAAGTTCATTACCATCTGTTCCTTCAGGATTAAATAGTCTTTTCCCACCTCAAGCATCTAAAATGGTGCAGCCAGCCAAGAGCAAGGACATCCTCTGACTACTCTCTAGTAAAGGGAGGAAACACCAACCAACCCACAAAAACTTTGACCCAAAATTTACCTTGCGCACAACATGTGTAGGGATAAAGATAGAACAGAGACTGAGGGAATGCCTGACCAATGCCTGGCCCAACCAAAGACCCTTCTTTCATTTCTTCTTGGAAAGTATTCCAATGTAGTGTTCCAAATATATGACTTCCAAGACAATGATGTAAATGCCTGCCAAATATTCATGCTTTTAAAATGGATATATATGCATATGTGTGTATACATATATAAATATATACATACATGTATAATGTGTGTTCATTTATATTTACATATATTTAATATTTTATATAATAATTTTTGTGTAATAATTAATTGTATATGTATATAAACAGACATATACATACAATAAAAAAGAAATCTTGAATTTGAATGAGAGCAGGAAACAGAGAGTTACATGGGAGGACTTGGAGGAAGGAAAGAGAAGGGGTAAATGATGTGATTATAATCTCAAAAACTTTTTTTAATATACCCAGTGGCTAGCTATTTAAAATCTGTCCTTTTTTAAATTTGGAATTAGTATGAATTAGGGACATCCAATACTTCCATCTTATTATAAATAACAATAAAATATTAATTATAACCTTTTCTTTTAAACAAGAAAGAAAGCTGAAGCTTCTTTGGGCAGTATACTTCATATGGCTGGACAATGGCTTCTTGTTCCAGTACTAAAGGGCAATAGTTTTATTTGCTCTCCATTGGCTTTGTTTTGTGGAACAAATTTTGTAGAAATTTTGTAAATAAGAGGAACCTAAAACCATTTAAATCATCTTCACATACTTTTGGTTGGATTTTTCTTTGTTGTTTGAAAATGTTTGTGATAAGGTATCACTATGTAGCCCAGGTAAGGCTCAGTCTTACTATGTAGCCAATGCTATATCACTGTACCCATCAATTTAGTTGCCTCTAAAATACTGTAAACCAATATTGCCCTTAAAGAGAAGATTCAGGGGTTGAGAAGATATGTTGTTCTTGCAGAGGCTAGAGGTTCAATTCACAGGACTTTAGTCAGGCATCCCACAACCACTTATGACTCCAGTTTCAGGAAATACACTACCTTCTTGTGGACTTAGAGGGCACCCGCTCTCAGATACGCACATACTCACAAACAGACACAACTGACACATAATTTAAAAAAAATTTAAATCATAAAGAAAACTTTAATATTAGACATACCAACACAATTTCAGCAACTCAGGAGGCTGAATCACAAATATCATGACTTCAAGACTAACCTGGGCTGTATAGTAAAACTTACAGAAAATGACAATACAAAGAAAAATCTTCAGGTTATGCAGCCTGATATTATCAATCCCCGACTAACTGCGTGATAATATGTGAACAAAGAACTGCTAAAGTATTTAAATGTAGAACTAATTGGGGAATGTGTTTGGCTAAATTACCTAGCGGATGGAAATTAGATTTTCTCAAGTATATTCTAACAAAAACAAAACTGAAAGAAGTGAGGAAGGAAGTGAAGAAAGGAAGGGGAAAAATCAACAGGAAAAGAAAAGATTCTCCAATAAAGGGGACAGTTATAGGACAGAATTTACAAGGCAGCTCATAGCTTCTTACTGCCCTCCACACCTTGTAAACAGTTGACAAGTCCGTACTTTTTTGAAGTTGATAACCACCCACATCCCCTCAGAATGCCAGTCCTTTGAGAAATCTGATTTCAGGACCACAAATCTCATAGCCAAATTTGCATTTGGAAAGTGAGGACACAGACAGGAGTCATACAACATTTCACATATAAATAGAACCCAACCCACCTGGACCCAAGGAGATGTCAAAATTTCAATAATTCTTTGAAAATTCTTCACGAAGCCTAGGAATGTATCATCATTGTAGTCAAAGCGATGCTGGAAAATGACAGCAGAGATCACATTGCAGGGAACACAGGCTAACAGAAAGTTAGGGTCACAGGGAGACCCTAGAACAAAGGAAGTTAGAAGTTGATATACAATTCTTATACAGATCTTAAATTTTCAAATTTAAAGAGTTGGGAGTGTGTGCTACCTAGAGAGGAATCATCACTATAATCTCCACAGTCCTGAAAGACACTGTATTCTGTGTCTTCCAAATAAACTATCCTGTGTGCTCCATCTAATTTGTAGTCTACAGATATTCTTTTTTTTTTTTTAAACAGGCTCCTTAAGTCCTACACTTACCGCTCTTAATCAATTTGAAATTTTTAAAGCACTAGCCCTTCCTTGATCTTTCACACCATTTTCAGGCCAAAAGGGGCTTTACCCTGCTTTCCAGAAAATATCATTATGTACTAATGAAAGTATCCATTTGCTGTCACATGTGTGACATCTGCACACTGCCTCTGGCACTGTCAACCATCATACCACAACCTCAAAAGAAAAAAGACAGCTTGATCTAAAGATGAAAGTTACAAGGACAACAGGCCTACTCACCTAAAAAGAAACTTTCAGTGTTTTGAGTTATGCAATAAGGAAAGAGTGGACCTCACTAAGAGTGTGAGGTTCAATGGAGAGGTTGGATGAAGATAATTATGAATAAACATGGGTCAGGAGACAAGGGAAAGTCATAATCAAGTGTAAATATCCCTGTTCTTTCACAACATTTTCAGACAAGGTTTGTATTGTTTTTCATTATATTACATTATTATGTTATATTTATTATATTATATATGCAAAAATCAGTTCCCATATATGTATAAACCCCAACACATTGTTTTACCTATTCAAACTTCAAAATATTATTCTACAAAGTTGACAGAGATCTCAAAGATCTGCAATGACTTTCAGACACTGTACGCTTTTATGTTACTACATCAAAGACTGAGATAAGTCTATCAGGCAGAAGTAGAGAGATTGAATGCACTACACTGCACCTAAATCAATAGAATACTATTACTCACACCTTAACATTCTAGAATCCATCAGAAGTTAAACACATGAAAATATCAGCACATTACATTTGAAAATATACTCACAACAGTCACACACACAATGCATGTAGCATGCTCTTTTCTGTTTCTGCAAATAACTGATACATATGTTGGTACTATATATCACACATTTAATGCCTGTTTACACACTTCATTCTGACTAATTTATCCTCAGATCAACAAGATTATGCAAATATTGTCTTTAATAATTATGTTTTATAAAATGCCAAGAAACTGTTAAAAATGATGTTTTCAAACTTCATATGATATTGGTTTAAAACACAATGATTCAACCTAGAAAATAAAATACAGTTATGCTAATTATGTTCTTAAAAACATTTAAATATTGGTGTTCTAGAACGTCACATATTTTGTGACCCTCACCTTGCTCTTCCTGTGCTCCTGCCCACTCTTTCTCCTCTGCTGTGTCCCACACCTGCAGCGCACACACACTCATGCATGGAGATTTATACTGAGGGAGGTCCATAATTTCCTTTCCTCCCATGTGAACAATTTACTTGACACATTAGATAATTTTGTCGCCTTGTAATATTTCTCAAGAAGTTACTGGACAATTTTCTTATTTTTCAAAATTAATGCAACCAAACTGCATATCTTTCCTCCTTCAGCCATAGCTAGTCACTTTTCCAACCTTCTGCCATTCGGTGTGGTCCTGTTGCTAGATAAACCCTGCCAATATCAGGTTGGTTTTCTATACTACTTCCATATCTAATTTAAAAAGCGTTTCTTATTTTCTGTGGTTATATCTCCTTCCGTAATCACATGAACACAAGAACCATAGAGAATACTGAAAATTAACTGGGCAAAAGCTAGTCAGCTTGGGTCTTGATAACGCTGGCATTATAGTTGCTTCATTTCTTACTGTTGTCATGAGAGCCAAGTAACTTCTAGTTATACTTCTGAATTCATGACTTTTTATTTAAAAAACCTATTTGTAATAAAAATTCATCTTCCCTATCAAATATAGAAATATATATGCACCATTGGTTTTTCTCAATTCTTCCACCAGACAAAGTGCTTCCTCCTGAATTCGATGTTCAATAGACTTCTTTCCCATTCCCATAGACCTTAAAACCATGAGGGAGAAACGCCGTGTTTGCTTCCATGTTTCTCCATTGCTGAAAATGATTCCTGTTAAAGCAAAAAAAAAAAAAAAAAAGAATTCATGAATTCTAGTTGACAGTATTCAGTTCAGGAAATAATACTCAGTCCTACACAGGCATAAAAGACATGGTTGTATCAATCACACCTTATCTGACACCTTTCTGAATGCAATCTAGTATTTAATGCAACCAAAATGCAAATCTGACACCAGATTTCACATACTGATGAGCTTGTTTCCTTTAACTTCTCAAAACCTTAAAGTAATTCAGTGTATCTTTGGTCTCCTCCATTTGCCGACAACAATGTTGAAGACCATGAAAGCAAAATACTTCCTTTACGATCACACAAACTAAAAACTGTGGTGAGACCAAATCAGTGCTAGATTTTCTGATTGTGTATAAATTTTAGAAAACTCAAGAGGCAATTCTTCAGAGAAGTGAATACTGAAATATGATTGGGTGGTGACGTGATTGCCTAGCATGGAGCGGAGATTGCATATGGATGCAGAGAATTCTGCATTAGAAGGAACTTCACATCACCATATTCCTCAGAAAAGGTGTATAGTAATTGAGGTGTTACTCTTTGCATTTTAACATTCATTTACTCCTTGCTTTCTAAATGCAAGGATCACACAATACATTAAAAAAAATCTTTAAAGATGACCAGGGTAAAAAATAAGCCCATAAAAAAAAAAAAAAGCTTGTCAAGGAGGAGTCTTAGAGAACAATACAGAGGAACAAAAGGTCCATTATTAGATTTACCATCACTCATTGCTCCATCAGACAACAGAACAGCTTTACATCAGTTTGAAAAACCAATGATTAACATACAATTGGTTTTTTTATATGAGTATTCAGCTTATGACTTCTTTCCTATGAATTACTGAAAAACAGTTAAATGATCAGTGTAAACCATAATATGAATATTAAATATTTCTCTGTTCTTAGGTTATTGACATATTATAGTACGCCCTCCTAATATTGAACAGTAAGCTAAATTTCCCAGTCATGCATGCAACCATGGAAGACAGTAACCCATATTCTAAAACGCCATGTGAGGTGATAGTGTTTGGTAGATTAACTATGGTAATTACATTTTCACCTTAGACTAGTTTTTGCTTTGATGGGTTTGCAAGGATGTGATCTAATCATGACTTGATAGACATCTACACTTAATTTTTAAAAGCATTTCCAATTAGGGGCAATAATTTCCGCAGGGAGAAACTATTTCTCTCACTCCTAGAATTCCTCAGTTGACTGTAGTTCTATGTGTAATAGGGTTGAGGCCTCATAGCATTCTCTCCATCCATTTTGGCATGTATATAGGTGTCATTCTTGTTCACCTCACATTTGGGAATTCAATTGATGAGACTTCATGGGTATAGCTTCTGAGCGTATTAAGAGACACACTCTCACAGCAAACACCCAGTCTTCTGTCTGTTACAGTCTTTCTGCCACACTTGTTCCTCAATGTTGCCTAAGCCATAAGTGCAAGAATCTGTTGTAGATGTATCCGTTGGGACTGGGCTCCACAACCCTGCACTAATTGGTTATCCAATACCACATAGTCATCCCATACATACAAGTAGCATTATACATACTGTGCATCATACATGCATATACATATATGCATACAATAACAATTAATGAAAAAGATGTCATAAATTAAAAAATCAAAGGGGTACATGAGAGGGTTTGGAGGGAGGAAAGGGAAAGGAGAAATATAATTATATTATTGTAATCTCAAAAACAATTTAAATAAAAAATAAAACAATTTAAAAGAAATAAAAATGTTTTCAATATCAATGCACCACATAAACACCAAGTATTCCTATGGTTTTCTCTTAGACAAGAATTGCTGTGTTTTATCCAGTTTCCACTATACTAAAATATTTCTTTTAAAAGTAAAAGAATGAATAGAAGTCTGTAAATATTCATTTCTACACTGGTTCTCATACTCTATACACTCTTAAAATAATAATAGACAAACGGTTCTCAACCTTCCTAATGCTGAAACCCTTTAGTACCATTCCTCATGTAGTAGTGGCCCCCAACCATAAAATTATTTCATTGCTACTTCATAACTGCAATTTTGCTACTGTTCTGAATTGTAATGTAAATATCTGATAAGTGGGATATCTGACATTCGACCACCAAAGGTTGAAAACCACTGATATCGATCCATCATACCTCAGCCCATGAAATATTCCTATCCTGCTGGTTTCCGCACTGTGCACACTTTTAATGTCATCTACAGCCATACCACAGTCCATGAAGCCTAATACTTAGTGACTCAGATATTTTGTCACTTTGCTTTTCTATTCTTTTGTCTCAGTATCTTTCTTGCTATGTTTACTGGATAAAATATGAGTATTCCTTAGTCAAAAGTTCAAACTTAATGTTTGATGGGGACGCTGTGATGTAATGTTGTAATGTTAATCAGAAAATTAACCCATTCAGAAAAATGGGTTAAAGATCCCCTATAAGCAATACACTCTTTTAGTGACCACTAGAGATAATGAGAAAATGTTAAAAAGTAAGAAAAAGGAGCCTGATTATTCAGTGGGCAGTGGACACTGTGTCTGTGTAATCAAATACAACACGAAATGCCATTAAAATCTAATATATTTTGATAAAAAATTATCCAAACATTTAAAAAATGAATCATTTTTACAGGAAAATGGAAGAAACAGTAAATTATTATTACAAGTAAAAGAATCCAGAACCTTAAAGACAAATGCCACATTTCTCTCTGTTATGGAGAACCTCACAGTGTGTGTGTGTGTGAGTGTGTGTGTGTGTGTGTGTATGTGCACATGTGTTTATATCTACAGGGAATAAAAGAAGAAAGACCATGAAAGAGGAAGAAGATATCAAAAAGGAGAGATTACAAAGAAAAGATAATATATGAAAGAAGAGGTGGGGCTATTGGAAGGGTAGGGGAATTGGTAAGAGGAACAGGAAGGGAAAAAGCAGTAGGGATATTAAAATTTTGAGTTAAGATTGCACTAACATGACATTAAAAATGTGTTTTGTATGTGGTCATTAAATTATTTTCAATTTTTACAAATGTTTTACAAAATTATTCATGGACTCATAAGTACTTCTATTTTCTTAGTTTTCTTCCCTATTTAGCTTTGTTATCTCTTGTTTAATCCTGGATGTGCCCCACAAAGGATCATACCTAACTCTTGACTGTCTTTACTGAGTAATGATGATTGCATTTTGCCAGAAAACTCATCTCCACGGTCAATCAGAGCTTCCTTCAGTGCTTCGTATCCATACAACACCACAGTGGGCTTCATGCCCAGGTACACGGTGAACACAGGGCCATACTCTTTCGCTAGCTGAAAATGGAGCCAGGTGAACAGTGAGGGGAATAATTTCATTAATACCAAAGAGATATTTTAATATTCACCCACTCATTGACTTTAAACCCATCAGTATAATAAGTAATGACATTTAAACAGCCATTATAATTATGACCTTGACAACATTGCTGTTATTTTTCTTCTACACAACAACAGAAAATGTGATACATACGTGTTCGAATTTCACTTCAACATTTTCCTGATAAACCCATATTTGCATCAGATTTCTCTTCCAGTCTACTACATTATTATAATAATTGTTTATTTATAATAATTGTTTATTTAATTACATTGTTTATTTAATAAACAATATAATAAGCTTCATGAGGACAGGACATTTCTTCCAGTCACCTCACTGTACACTAACAATTATCTCCTGCCATCCATTCTCCATATCATCTTTGGGCTGAGGCTGTGTCAGGGAAAAGATAGATTTCTGGCCATCCCTTCAGCCTTTGGGAAATGGCTGCCATGTAAATCAATGAAGAGAAGTCATTGACTCATTGTCCAGAAAATGGTATAATAACTCTCAGAATTTCTGAATTCTTAGTTATGTCCTTAAGTTTAAATTAATATATTATCTAGTAAAATGTAGACTTGAAAACTCATAAGGCAATAGATATTTTAGTAACTGAACACAATTCTATCTTCACTGCAATTCATCAGAGAACAATTGCTGTACTGAAAAGGGACTGAGAACAAGACATGAATAGAGACAATTCTCATAAGTGCCAAAAATCACTTCTCCAGATCTTACTATTTCCCACTTCTTTCACAAGGTTCCATGCACTCTGCCCAACAGCTGGCCATAAGTCTCAACATCTGCTTTAATAGTCTGCAGGGCAGAGCCTTTCAGAGGCCCTCTGTGGCAGGATCCTAACTTGTTTCCTGTTTTCTCCTTCTTCTGATGTCCATCCTCTTTATTTATTATTTATTATTATATTTCTGGGTGGCTTTATACAGGTGTCAACCCAAAGAAAGTCTCTGTATCTTTCTCTATCAAGTGGCCACCATGAAATTAAAATACCTTTCCTTGCTGTACTTTTAACTTTTATTCAAACACTTCTTTTAAGACAAGTGACCAAAACTAGTCAGTTGGGACTCCAAGTGTTAGGTTTTTCTTCTTCTCCCCTGATAACATCTGCATAAAATCTAGGACCACATATTATTTAGTAATAAGTGTAACATCTAAAGAAAGTCCACTGCATGCTAGCCAACCATCTTGGTTTCCACTACCATTTGTGTCTCATTCCAGTCCCTGAATCAAGTTTCCAGTAACCATGAGTCAGCTACCACCACCCAGAAATATGCAGCCATAGCCACCCATTTCTTATGATAGGACTAACTTCTTTTTAGAGTTTTGTAACCTGCTTACTCTGATACCCAAAGACTGTTTTGAGTAACCTCAACCTCTTAACTTGTTAGAACAGACCAGTTTTTGCTTCCTTGCATACATATTAAAAGTCTCATTGCGGGTTCATCTTAAAAACAAATAAACAAACAAACTCTTCCTCATACCTTTCTTCACAATATTCCTGAGATTCAGCTTTAAGGCTGTTGCCCTAATAATGGCCAATCAATAAATCTTTTAATTATAAGTTGATTGAGTTGATAGCCTTTTTTCAGGGGTCAAGAATTCCATAATATTTGGAGATCCCAGCAAGATCCTTAGGAGACTCTAGACTCATGCCCATGGTTTGGGATAGGCCTCAGTGGACTTGCATGTCCAGGGAGTTCAGACTACAAGGCTGCCACAAATTAAATGTCACTAGTAGGAGATAGATCCCAGAGGGAGTAAGCCCAAGGTGGGCTTGGTAAGTCCCAGGGAGCCCACACTGCCACTGCCTCAAATATGCAAAACAGAAGTAAGAATTGCCAACCAACATGCTTCTGAAGCTATGACAGATAAGTGACTCTTGGATTCCAGACATTTGGAGAGAAAAATGAGAGAATAGACAAAATCATAGACATAGTCTCCAGGACAGAGAGATGCCTTCCTATTGTTCTGACTTGGATACATGAAGGAAATTGCCTACCATATGTTTGAGTTCATTTGGTCCTCCCCTATTGTGTTGTTTTATTATATTTTCATGTTGTTATCTTTTGTCTGTTGGACTTATGTTTTCAATTATTTTACATAGATGACAGTCAGACTAAATACAGCCAAATCACCCCTGAGCTGTACGCTACAACATTTTCAAGATTTCCATGCGGCAGACTGTTCATGGATGCCTTCATGCTGTATCTCTCTGTGGACCCCCCCTCCATCTCCTTTTCCATCCTCTTCCATATCTCTCTGCCCCTCCCTCTCTCTGTGTGTGTATGTGCGTGCATGCATGTGTGTATGTGTGTGTGTGTGTGTGTGTGTGTGTGTGTGTGTGTGTGTGTGTAGTGAGTATCTGTATGTGTCTTTCTCATTGACTTGCTGCAGCCTGCTGTTTAAGTCCTAACTGTACATCTGGCAATACCTATGCCCTGTTTGCTCTGTCTCCAAGATGGCTCCTGTCTGTGACCATGGAGCTCTGGCTGCTGCTACTCCCAATGCTACCAGGCTGGGGCAATGAAGGTACCCTGAATGTGTAACCCTAGAGGGTTTCTGCTGCTCTCTGTACTTTGTAGCTGGCTTATACTAAGATTTTTTTTTTTATCTAAGCCTCCTTTGTTCTCTCTGGTTTCTTGCTATGGTGTAAAAAATATCCTTCTGCATAGATACCCAATGCTGCCAGAGAACTTTGCCCCTTTTTTATTATTCCACAGGTCTATCTCTATGTGGAAGAGGAAATTACTACACCCCAGGCAGAGAGGAAAGATTCCTCTCCACACCTCCCAGCTCCCTTGGATCTGCTTGGACCACAATAGCAGCTATTGTCCACATACACCTGGCTGAAGACTTCCAAGAGGAGCTTGATCAGGCAATGATATCCACTGCTGACAAGCCTTCAATTCCTCCAGCAATATATGAACTTTCTTGCTAGGTCCTGATCCAAAATAGGAAAACTAGACCTAATGACTACCACACACGGGGGGACTTGGATAGTATTGAAGAAATGCTTTGTCTATGTAAATGTATTAAATGTTATTTGAAATCATCGTTAATACCCTCAAGAAACTCTATACAGGGGTCTTTTCTGAGCCTGATACTCCACCAAGGACCATGTATTGATATAACCTAGAACCTCTGCTCGGATGTAGTCCGTGGTAACTCAGTAACCAAGTGGGTTTCCCTAGTAAGGGGAACAGGTACTATTTCTGACATGAACTCAATGGCAGGCTCTTTAAACTCCCCACCCCCCAAGGGAGGAGCAGTCCTGCTAGACCACAGAGGAGGACTTTGCAGCCAGTCCTGAAGAAACCTGATAAAACAGGGCCAGATGAAAGGGGAGGAGGTCCTCCTCAATCAATGGACTTGGAAAGGCACAGGGAGGAGAAAAGGGAGGGAGGGCGGGATTGGGAGGGAATGAGGGAGCAGGATACAGCTGGGATACAGAGTTAATAAAATGTGACTAATAATAATAAAAAAATAAACAAATTAATGAATAGATAGATAGATAGATAGATAGATAGATAGATAGATAGATAGATAGATAAAAAAGAAACTCTGTACAAACCTGCCCTTGAGATGTCAACCCACTAAGCAGTTAAGTTGGTTCAGTAAACCCTTGTGTTCCTGACCCCTGCCCTTTATTAGCTATCTGATAATGCTGTGTTTTAGTTTGATGCTTGCACTCTGCCTCATTCAATTTCGAAATCAGCAGATGAGCAATAAAGTTAAGGTCACTGCCAGTCAGGTTCTGGTTCGGTACCAAGCCATTCCCAGTAGAGGAGGCAATGACTGCAATGACACCTCTCCTGTATAAAGCAAAAAGAAGTAGTTGTTGGGCTTGTGGACCATGTCTCCAGAGGAACTGGCATGGCACAGCGATGGAACATGTTCAAATCCCCGAAATCTCAAATTTGAGACTTAAAATCTTATCCTGAGAACCAAAGATGTGGAATGAAGCTCCCTCCTTATTTCCAGTGCCTGTGTCAGGAGCACACAACACAACCTCCAAGTGGTCACAGGTGGTCAGTCATGTACGTTGTCACCTGTTATCCTTCCCTGTGTAAACAGGGCATCAACAGCATTCTAGCGCCAGTCCAGCCAATCAGATGCATTCATCCTCCAAGCCCCTCACCACTGCCCAAGGTTTATAATTTCCCTGTTCACAAACTAAAACACACCATCTGTTTAATCAAAGATCATCTAAGGCTTGTTTATTCTGGAAAATTAGGACTTCCCTCCTCTCTGAAGAATTTGTCCAGTGGGCCTCCAAGCTTGACTACTGGCCACACAGCCATAGCAGAACTGCTTCAGTTTGTGAGTCTGCTGGAGCTCATCCAGCAGCAAGGCAGTTGCTTGATTCACCTGAGTCAGCTTAGACTTCCTGGAGGCCTGAGCTCCATTGCTTGGCTCAACCCCAGAACCAGCATTTTAGTGATCAGAAGATCAGTCACGGGCATTTTCCCTCACCCTCTGCCATTACGAGGTCAGTTTGATCAACAGGTTGTAACTGTAGTATCATTGCCACCTTGGCTTCAAAACTCCAAGTTTCTACTGCTGCTGGTACCAGCCACCTCATTAAAATGAGCTAACTTTATGATAAAGGTCTTTCTGAGGTCAGGGATACAAGCTACATACATAGACATAATAAAGACAACATACAGCAAGCAATAGTCAACATCAAATTTAATGTAGAGAAAAAGTAAAGAAATTCCACTAAAATCAGCAACAAGAGAAGGTTGAATATTCTCTCCATATCTATTCAATATAGTACTTAAAGATTTATCTAGAGCAATAAGACAATTAAAGAAAACCAACCGGATACAAATTGGAAAGGAAGAAGTCAAAGAATCACTATTTGCACATGGCAAGATATTATACATAACTGTCCCCAAAAATTTTACTGGGAAACTCCTGCAGCTGATAAATACATTTGGCAAAGTGGCTGAATACAAATTAACTCAAAAAGTCAGTAGTCCTCCTTTATACAAATGATAAATGGGCTGAGAAATAAATCAAATAATATAAAATATCTGGTGTAATACTAACCAAGCAAGTAAAAGACTTGTATGTCAAGAACTTGACATCTTTAAAGAAAGAAATTGAAAAACTATCAGAAGATGGTAAGATCTCACACGGAACAGTAGGATTAACATAGTAAAAACAGCCATTTTATCAAATGCAATCTAAAGATTCAATGCAATTCCCATCAAAATTTTAACACAATTGTTGGGGGACGCTTGTATTTTGATGCTAATTACTGGCCCTCAAGATCTGGTTACTGCCTGGATACAGTTATCCTTGTATAAGCCTGCCTAAGACATACCTGATTGGTTGATTAAAGGCCTAAAACCTAAGCAGGGCAGAATGGGGTAGGTGTGGCTAAGGTTCCCAGGCTTGGAAACAGGAGAATCATGGGAGAGAGAAAAACAAGAAGAGGAAAGAAGATTCCATGATGGGTTAGCATAGAGAAGGAAATATGTAGAACTGGAGGAAGGCCTCCAGCAATGGCATGGGATGGCCCAGATAAAGAATAAGCGCAAGTGTTATAAGGTTATGAATGGAAGATAGCCCAGGTGAGGATGGTTAAGGAGGATGGCATTGGATGGTGGCTGAGAAGTGGACGGTGAGGTTACTGAGACAGCATAGGTAAAATAACTGCCCAGCCCAAGGTAAACAAGGCAATTATAAACTTTAACAGGAGTCTGTGCTTTATTAATGTGATAGCAGTTTAAGTAATATCACAGTAACCATTATATGGCAACTAATAAATGATATGTAGCCCAACAGCCCCTTTACATTTGTAACAACTCACAACTCTTTATAGACCTTGAAAGAACAATATTCTACTTAATAAAAAAAAAAAACACTCCAGAGAGCTAAAAAATAAAATCCTGTACAATAAAAGAACATCTGGAGATAACACCACCTCTGATTTCATGCTGTACTACAGAGCAATGGTGATTAAAAAAAATTATGTGGTATCGGTATAATATAAGACAGGTTGATCAATGTAATATCAAAGAACCAGAAGTAAATCCATATTCTTATGGACACTTGATTTTTGACGAAGAAGCTAAAATTATACAATAGAAAAAGAACACACCTTCCATAGATGGTGCTGGTGTAACTGGATGTCTGCATGGAGAATAATGCAAATTTCTTCATATCTATCACCCTGCACAAAATTCAAGTCCAAGCATATCAAGAACATAAACATAAAACCAGATACACTGAACCTGATAGAATAGGAAGTGAGGAATAGCATTCAATGCATTGGCATAGGAGATATCTTCCTAAGCAAAATAACAATAGCTCAGGTAATGAGATCAAAAATTAATAAATCAGACCTCTCGAGACTGAGAAGCTTTGTAAGGCAATAAAGACTCTCAAAAGGAAAAAGCAGAAGCTTACAGAATGATAAAAGATCTTCACCAAACCCACATATGACAGAGGGCTGATATCCAAAATATATAAAGTATATAAAGAACCTGAAAAACTAAAAATCAACAAACCAAATAACTCAATTAAACATGGGTTACATTTCAAAATGGCTTCTAGACAGAGGAATCTCAAATGGCCAAGAAGCACTTAAAGAAATGTTTTGCATCCTTACCATCACAGAAATACAAATCAAAATGACTCTGAGATTCCATCCTACACCTGTCAGAATGGCTAACACCAAAAACTCAAGTGACAGCTCATGCTGACAAGGATGTAGAACAAGGTGAATACTCCTCCACAGCTGGTGGGAGTTCAAACTTGTACAGCCACTTTGGAAATCCATTTGATGGTTTTTCAGAAATTTGGGAATACCTCAAGACCCAGCTATACCACTCCTGGGCATATACCCAAAGGATCCACCATACCATAAGGATACTTGTTAAACTATGTTCATAGAAACTTTATTCATAATAACCAAAAAAAAATGTATATGATCTAGATGTTCTTCATCTGAAGAATGAATAAAGAAAATATGGAGAATGGAACATTACTCATCATCCATTTAAAAAAAATGACATCATGTAATTTGGTGGCAAATGGATGGAACTAAAAAAAATCAACCAAAGTAAGCTAACCCAGACCCAGAAAGGTAAACATGGTATATACTCACCTATAAGTGGATATTAGCCAAAAATTACAGGATAGTTATGCTACAACATAAAGAAGCTAAACCAACAAAGAGGATTCAGGGAAGGGGACACTGAATCTCACTGAGAAGGGAAAATAGAGTAGGGGAAGGGCTGGGAGATAGGAACAGAAGGGACCAGGTGGAGAGAGGACAGAGAAACAGAGTACAGGGAGAGCCAACTGGCATGACAGGGTCATGTCTAAGATGAGCTAGAAACCCAAGGCAATGGAAACTGCAAGGAATCTATGAGTCTGAAGAGAGTCTGAACCAGGCATCTTCTCTAACCTGGCAAGAAATCCTGTGGATGGAGGTATTGGGACACAAACCCAGCCACAAAACCTTGGACCTACAATTTGTTCTGCCTACCAGATATGTGGTGGTAAAGATGGAGCAGAATTGACAACTATTGACTGGTCTAGCTTTAGATGCATGCCATTAGAGGGAGCCTAGCCCTGATACCCTGATGATACTCTGCTTTACTTGCAGACAGGAGCCTAGTATAACCATCATCATTGAGGATTCACCCAGTAACTGATGGAAACAGATTCAGAGATAGAAGACAAATATTAGGCAGAACAAGGAAAATGCTATGGAGGGGGATTATAGGTACCAGAGGGGTCAAGGATGCCATAGGAAAACCTACAGAATCAACTAACCTGGGCCTATAGGGGCTCACAGAGTCTGAACAGCCAATCAAAAAACATGCATTGGACTGACCTAGACCCTCTGCATATATGTAGCAGTTGTGTAGTTGGTTTTTATTTGGGACTCCTAACAGTGAGACCAGGGGTTGTCTTTGACTCTGTTGCCTGACTTTAGAACCCTTTCCACTAACTGGGCTGCCTCACCTAACCTCAGTGGGAGAAGAATGTGCCTAGCCTTACTGCAACTTGATATGCCAAGGCTGATTGATATCCATGGGAAACCTCCCCTTTTCTGAAGAGAAAGGGAGGAGAAGTAAATGGAGATGAAGAGGGAGGAAAGAAATGGAAGGAGAGAAGGAAGGATAAACTGTGGTTGGGAAGTAAAATATTTTTTTTTAAATCTTCCCATGATAAACAAAACTACCAGATACTAGTGGTAGCCCTAAGGTCTCCTCCAAAGAAGACAATGGGATACCTTAATTGTGGCAACTCTTTCCACTGGGCAAGGAACTGCCCCATGCCTCAACTCTCTACCAGGACCATGCCCTAACTCTGAACAGGCAGGTCACTGGAGAACTGACAACCCCTCTGCTCTACCAAGTTGGGCAGTCTCTCGAGTACCTTATCTACAGAAAGTCTCTACAGAAAGTCTCTTAGATCTTCTGGATCTGGTAGCTGAACACTAACTAATGCTGTCCTACATGGTGATGAAAAACTTTTTATTACAATTTATTCTCTTTGTATCCCAGCTATAGCCCCCTCTCTCATCCCTACCCAATTCTACCCTCCCTCCCTCTTCTCTTCCCATGCCCCTTCCCCAGTCTACTGATAGGGGAAGTCCTCCCCACCTTCCATCTGACCCTAGCCTATCAATTCTCATCAGGACTGTCTGCATTGTCTTCTTCCATGGCCTGGTAAAGCTGCCCCGCCCCTCAGGGGAAGGTGATCAAAGAGTGACCCACTGAGTTCATTCAGAGAAAACCCCTGTTCCCATTACTAGGGAACCCACTTGGAGACAGCTGCCATGGGCTACATCTATGAAGATTCTAGGTTATGGCCATGCGTGGTCCTTGGTTGGCGTATCCGTCTCAGAAAAGACCTCTCTGCCCAGATTTTTTTTGTTCTGTTGACTTTCTTAATGCTGTCCTTCATGACTGCCAAAGACTGATGCTCTCTTCCTTGAAAATTACCATGGAGTTGTCTAGGGCAAGTAAGCCCTAGGTAAGTCTCTGTCATTTTGATTGATACAGAGGCCATTTCTATTATACTTTCTGCTCATTTTTTTTTCTGCTCAGATCTCTGATGATGTTGATGGCTGTCTGTAGCTTTATCTGTTTAATACCAGCAAGTCCTCAGCATCCCCCTCTCCCTATTGGTCAGCTATCTGATCAGGTGATTGCATACATAAAAATCTGGCCTTTCTTTTTAGAGCTACTAGATCCTCGGCTAAAGAAGACAGACCCAGTTTACCTTGCTGACAGGCTTCACACTAGATGACATAAACTCACAAAACAGGTTTAAATGTAGCTTTTATTATTCCTTTATTTAAAAACAAACAACAACCAAAACCAATCTTGCTTTCTAATGACTGCTCTCAGTAATCAATGACCTATGTTTCATGACAAGTGATTAAATAAAATATTAAAATTTCTAAAAGTTAAAAGGGTCTAGAAAAATAAGTCATAAATGTGCAGGTTGTAAATGTCTAAAAAGTAAGCCATGAGGGTCTAAGAAAAATAAATTAAAATGTATAAATGAAGGTTATAAAATATCTAAAGATATGAAATTTTAAATAAGTTATAAGGGTTTAAAATCATTTAAAATATGTAAATGCAGTTTACAAATACATAAAAAAATTTAAAAATTTCAAATTTCTTTCTTTCTCTATGGTATTTTATGGTAAGACTTCAAATATTGAGAATTTTAACATTAATCAATGGAATTCTGTTAATTATTAATCTAGTCCTGGTAAAGCACTAACTACAATTGTCATAGTCAAAAGCTCAAAAATGTACATTTCCTTTGGTTGTTTATTAAGTAGAGACTCGAAAAAATATGTCACAAGCTGGGTGTAATGGCATATGTCTTTAATCTCTGCAGAGGCAGGCAGATCACTGTGAGTTTGAGGGAGCCTAGTCACAAAGCAAGCCTAGGAAAGCCAAGGCTACACAGAGAAACCCTGTCTTGAAGTATAAAACAAACAAAAACAAAAAACAAAACAAAAAAGAACTCATGTTGAAAACATCTTTGTCCAATCTATATACATCCAACTCGCTAGACAAAGGAAAGAATGTTCATGATTTTATCCTCCAAAAGTTTTTGGGTCCCCAAGCTTTTAATATGAATTGCGGGCATGAGTTTACTCCAGCTGTTTACAGATACTTGTTAACTGTTTTGTTTTATTTTACAATGAGAATTTTAATACAGATTAAAAACAATGGTAATACTGATATATATAAAATTTTGTCTCCTTTTGTAATCTTAAAAATTCATATAAAATTCAGGGGATCACAACTTTGATCTATCTCAGGTCAAACATATTCCAGATAAGTACTCCTGTCATGTCAGTCATGGGCAGCAAACAAGATGTACCCTGCCCTGTCCTGGCCATTAGCCATCCTTCCAGGCTCCCTGTGCCCTGACGACAATACCCTACTTTCACTCTACACTTTGCCATCTATCGCCTATTCCCGAGGGTGAACTACCTCCTCAGCCTACTCTTGGGACTTCTTCCATGGCCCCAACTACTGGGACCACGAATCTGCAACTTTTAAATGTGCACCCAAGATAAAGTCTCTATCCTTAGTCTGTATCTGTCCTAGCAGCATTTTAATCAACTAACGTCTACAAACTGCTCCAAACACACCAGCCTCCAGGACTCCTTTGAAATCAGCAGGTTCTGGACTTGCTGAAAACCAGTAGAAACCAGATGCTTCTGGTGAAATTTTCTGCCAGGTTGGACCAGCATTCCAGATTTCTCCAAAGTTACCAGCACTTCAGTAGCCACAGGTGGTCCAACGGGCAGCAAACAAGGTGCACCCTGCCCTGTTCTGGCCTTTAACCAGCACTCTAACCTTCCTGTACCCTGACAACAGTATCTTACTTTCAGTGGAGAAGCAGTTACTGAAGAAAGCACCTTATTCCTCATCCTCCACAACGGCCTGGAGTATTATTGGGGCCAAAGGAAACTAGTTCCCCTCTACAAAAGAAGTCATTTCCCTAGCACTGTCAATGTGTCATTTGTCAAGAGACAAATTACTCTCCATGGTGTCTATTAGCTTACGAAAGCTCATGGTAGCCTTCGGGATCTTTAGTATTACAAATACCTGTTAAAATCAGAGAGTTATGTAAACTTACAAAGGTGGGGGTACTTGAGATGGGGACTTGAATCTGATTAAATTGTTTACTTCATGCTTATCAAATTTCACCTAGGTAAAATAAATGTTTGTTTTCTCTGTCCTACTGTTTTATTCATTATTTGTAAATGTCAGTGTCAAACACTGTAGATACAATGAGCTCTAAAATTAAATTCCCCAACTCATTCTCCTAGAGCCAATGGAGAATGTAATGGACTAAAATCCCCTCCTTGTGTTACTTCTGAATGTTAATATAGGTCTTAATGTCACAAACTGGCTATGCACATATATAAAAAAGTCAACACAATTAAAATGTTAACCTTTAGCCCTACATAAATGTGAATCAGTGATATGATTCATATGATCTAGAGCCACTGTGGAATTTAATGGCTGAAGAAACTTCATTTTATGCTAGGTATGCTTCTTGGTACCCACTAGCTGTTTGCCTGCCTCCAGTCCCTCAAAGACAAATTGCCAGTAACCTTCACTGAGTGACCGCCCCAAAAGTGTACACTTAGGACCATCTACTTGTTATGAAATTATTAACTGCTTTTTCACTTCTGTAACTTTCTTATGCAGATACTCAAACGCTGTTTTGAGTCTTCTTAACCCTTCACACCTGGGCAGAGCAGACCAGTTTTTGCTTGCTTGCATAAATAGTGAAGGTCTTTTGGGGGTTTTGCTGTTAATAAACTCTTTCCCATAGGCCTACTTTATGACATACCCAGGATTCAGCTTTAAGGTTGTTATCCTACTAGCCACTGATCAGTAAGTCTTTTACTTATTTTTTAATTCAATATATATATTATTTTTTATTATTAATTACACTTTATTCTCTTTGTATCTCCCCATAAGCCCCTCCCTCCTCCCCTTCCGATTCCACCCTTCCTCCCCCTTCTTCATGCATGCCCCTCCCCAAGTCCACTGATAGGGGAGGTCCTCTTCTCCCTCCTTCTGATCTTAGTCTATGTGATCTGATAGACTAAGTCTTTTACTTATAATTGGAGTGAATCTATGGTCTTTCCCCAGGGGTCACAAACTACATAATCCTGGAGCTGTATCATTCACACACTGAAAACCACAGAAAAGAAAGCTAATCACACTTACTAGGTTCAGAGACTTGATGATATTTTTAATATCCACTTGCAAAATATTTCCAACAATTGGTAAAGGAGTGGGTCCAGGTGGGAGCTTCTTTTTGACGTGGTGCTGATTCCACAGAAAAAGAAAAATCAAACAAGAAAGGCAAATCCCAAGGAAGATGAAGAGCGCCATTGATGCACTAAACAAATGCACTGGAAAGCCTACACTCCAGGAGTCCACAAGTGCAGCTCTAAAGAAATACACAGTATTTGTACTTTTGAGTGAGACTCCTTTATCTTCAGTACACTTTGCTCTGAATAAACAAAAGTGACTGTTTCCTAATATTACTTTTCTATGTGTTTGTCATTTCAACATAACCATTTATTCTTCAGAGTGAAACATGAATAGCTATATTTTTTATTAATTTTTATTTTTTATATTAATCACAGGTTATTTACTTTGTATTCCAGCCGTAGCCCCCTCCCACATTCCGTCCCAATCTCAGCCTCCCTCCCTCATCTCCTCCCTGCTGCTTTCCAAGTCCGCTGCTAGGGGAGGTCCTCCTCCCCTTCCATCTGACCCTAACTTATCAGGTATCTTCAAAACTGGCTGACATGTCCTTCTCTATGGCCTAGCAAGACTGTTCCTCCCTCAATGGGGGGAGGGATGGTTATGACTATTCTTGATTGTCAACTTGACTAAATCTGGAATTAACCAAAATCCAAAAATGGAGGACATACAAGTGAGTGGTTTGTCTTGGTTTCATATGTTCATAGTGTTTGACTTGCTCATTACCCTTTGTTCCCTGACACTTCCATATTATCTATATCTGCATTCCTTCCCAGGGCTTCTTGTTCAATCTTGATCCTTTTAGCTTAAGAATTTCTTAAGCATCTGATCAAAAACATGCTCAACATAAGAGGAACCAGTTCAAAGGTGTGGTGAAAAGAGGAGAAACTTGTGATGTGCATATTTTTGTCATCAAAATTTGTATTTAATTAGGCATTCCTTGGGTGCTCATTATTCCTGGGTTCATTAATAATTTAAAGCACTAATAATTATCTTTGTGGTACATACTTGAGTTCTTTATGTATTTTGGATACTATCCCTCTGTCAGATATAGGATTGGTGAAGATCTTTTTTCATTCTGTAAGCTGTCATTTTGTCCTTTTGACAGTGCCCTTTGCCTTACAGAAGCTTTTCAATTTCATGAGGTCCCATTTATTAATTACTGATCTTACTGCCTGGGCTGCTGGTATTCTGTTCAGAAAGTTGTCTCCTGTACCAATGCATTCAAGGCTATTCTCCACTTTATCTTCTGTTAGATTTAATGAATCCAGTTTTATGTTGAGGTCTTCAATCCACTGGAACTTTACTTTGTGCAGAGTGACATATATGGATCTATTTGCATTCTTCTACATGCAGACAACCAGTTACACTACCACCAATTTTTGAAGATGCTTTCTTTATTCCATTGTATTGTTTTGGTTTCTTTGTCAAAAGTCTGGTGTGCTTGGGTGTTTGGGTTCATTTCTAGGTCTTCAGTTTGATTCTATTGATCAATCTGTTTGTTTTTATGCAATACCATGAGGTTTTTATTACTATTGTTCTGTAGTACAGCTTGAAATCAGGGCTGATGATACCTCCAGAGGATTTTTTACTATCCTGGGTTTTTTTTATATGAAGTTAAAGATTGTTCTTTTAATATTTGTAAAGAATTATGTTGAAATTTTTACAGAAATTGCATTGAATCTGTAGATTGCTATATGTAAAATGGCCATTTTTATTAAGTTAATTCTTCTGATCCATGAGTATAGGAGGTCTTTTCATCTTCTGATAGGGTCTTCAATTTCTTCAAAGACTTGAAGTTCTTGTCATAAGAGTCTTTCACTTGCGTGGTTATAGTTACATCAAGATATTTTATATTATATGTGGCTACTGTGAAGGGTGTTTTCCCCCAATTTCTTAGTCCTTTATAGATTTATAGAGGAGGGCTACTGATTTTATTTTATTTTATTTTATTTTTATTCACTTTACATCCTTGTTATAATCCCATCTTTTTTTCCCTTCCAGTCCCTCTCTCCCTGCCTCACATTCCCCCCTCCCCTTTTGCTAAGAAAAAGGAGCTCCCTTTCCCATCCAGCCCAGCTCATCAAGTTGATTCAAGAATGAGGCTGTCTTCTTCCACTGTGGCCTGGCAAGGCAGTCCCACCAGAGAAAAATGATTACAAAGCTGGAAAGTCAGTCCATGTCTGATGCAGTCCCCACTTCCCTTACTAGAGGACCCACAGGAAGCTTAAGCTGTCCATATACTAAATCTTTGTAGGGGGCCTGGGTTCAGTTCCTACATGGTCCTTGGTTGATGCTTAGTCTCAGCAAGGCCCTCTCAGCCCTGGTTAGTTGGCACTGTTGATCTTCTTGTGGAGCTCCTGTCACCTCCAGGGCCTTTTCTATTTCTTCTCATTCTTCCATAAGACTCCCTACACCTCACCCAATGTTTGGATGTGAGTCTTGACATTTGTTTTGAGGTAGTTCTGGGTAGCGCTGCTCAGAGGACAAGTCTATCTGCTCCTGTTGGCAACTTTAGCACAGTATTGTTTATAGTGTTGAGTTGGCACTCTCCAAAACTGGAAATATCCCATACTAGTGGATAAGAAGGAATAATGTAGTAAAAATGACCATCTTACCAAAAGTAATTAACAGATTCGATACAATTCTCATCAAACTACCAACACAGATCTTTACAGAAAGAACAATTCTAAACTTCATATGAAAGAAAAAAAAACAGACTAGATAAGCAATCCTATACAATAAAAGAACTTCTGGAGGTATCTCCATCCCTGACTTCAAGCTATACTACAAAGCAATAGTAATAAAAACTGTATCGTACTTTCATAGAAATAGACTGCTTGATCAATGGAATTGAATCAAAGACCCAGAAATAAAACCACAAACCTACGGTCAATTGATTTTTGAGAAAAGAACCAAAACCATACAATGCAAAAAAGCATTTTCAACAAATGGTGCTGATCTAACTGGATATCTACATGTAGAAAAATGCAAATACATGTGTATTTATTTCTCTGCACAAAACTCAAGTCCAAGTGGATCAAAAGACCTCAATATAGCTCCAGATATGCAAAATATATTTGAAGAGAAAGTGGGGAAGAACCTCAAAGTGATTGGCACAGGAAATAACTTTCTAAATAGACCACCAACAGCTCAGGCTCTAAAATCAACAATTAGTACATGGGACCCCTTGCAACTGAAAAGCTTCTGTAAGGCAAAGGACACTGTCAATAGAACAAAACAACAGTCTACAGACTGGGAAAAGATTTTCACCAATCATACATCAGACAAAGAGTTACTATTCAAAATATATAATGAACTCAAGAAATCAAGCACCAATAAACAAAATAACACAAAGATCATTCTGAGTGAGTTATCCCAGAAGGAGAAAGACACACATAGTATATACTCACTTATATAGACCTGTAAGATATGATAAACATAATGAAAATCTATACACCTAAAGAAGATAAACAGGAAGGAGGACCCGATGTTAGATGATCAATCCTCACTTAGAAAGACAAATGGGATGTGCATTGGACGTAGGAGAAAACAAGTAACAGGACAGGAACCTACCACAGAGGGCCTCTGAAAGACTCTGCCTAGCAGTATATCAAAGCAGATACCAAGACTCATAACCAAACCTTGGGCAGAGTGCAGGGAATCATATGAAATAAAGGGGAGTTAGTGTGACCTGGAGAGTATAGGAGCTCCACAAGGACCAAATATACCTGGGCATAGGGGTCTTTTCTGAGTCAACAATACTTCAACCAAGAACCAAGTATGGATATAACCTAGAACCTCTGCTCGGATGTATCCCATGGTAGTTTAGTAACCAACTGGTTTTCCCTAGTAAGGGGAACAGGGACTATTTCTGACATGAACTCAATGGCAAGCTCTTTGACCTCCCCACCTCCCTCGGGAGGAGCAAATGGGCAGCTCTGGTTTCATGTGGGTCCCTAATAAGGGGAGTGGAATCTGTCTCTGTTATCTGCTTTCTGATCACTAACGCTTGTTGGCTCTGCCTCGCCAGGCCACAGAGGAAGATGTACTCAGTCCTGATGCAACATAATGAGCTGGGCTGGGTAGTTGGGGGAACTTCCCTTATCGGAGGAATATGGGAAAGGGAATGGGGGAAGAGGAAGAGAAGTTGAGATTGGGAGAAGAGGAGGGAAGGGGCTATTATCAAGATGTAAAGCAAATAAATAAGCTAATTAATTTAAAATTAAAAATTATTAATATCAAAAGGAAATGTATGTCTGATTCATATGTGAAAGGTACTTATCATTAGTCATCAGAAAATTTTAATTTTAAACCTCTATAAACATTTAGTCAGTAGAAGAAGTAAAATTACAGGAAATGATAACATTAAATATTGACATGATATGAAGCAACTTGACCTTTGTTAAAACACTGCCTAGAAATAGAAAACAGAATGGCCTTTCGGTACTGCTTAATCAATCATGTTTCCAGACATGGAAATATGGAATAGATAAGCTTACTGGAATATTTTTTTATCTGAGTAAGTGGAAGTATTCTCAAGCAAACAAAAGGCTACATTGGATCATGGCAAAAGGGAATCTTGGCCTGTGAGTCAAATTTCAGACTTGAGATAGTTTCCAGACCTCCAAGCCCCTTGAATGAAGTTGTGGTCAGGTTCCCTTGAGGAAAATACCTGAATGTTTTACTGTTAGTCTTTCTCAGGTTCTTCCACAGAGGAAACTATATAGTCTTTTACAAGGGTAACTGTATACTGAGGGAAAAGAAACAATAAAACTTTCCAGGGCCTAATAAATACTAGTTGAGACTTTGTGCTGATTCCAGGAGATCTTATGAAATTTTCTGGCCCTCCATTTAAAGTTGAGGTTTATTGGGGTCAGGTGATTAATGTAGTTTTGACTGAAGACTGACTCACAGTAGATCCCTTGGGTCCATGAACTCATCCTAAGTCGCAGAATGTGTAATTGGGACAGATATACTTTGAAGTTAGCAGAATTCTCACATTGGTTCCCTGACCGGTGGAGTAGGGGCTATAGTGGGTGGAAAGGCTTAATGGAAGCCTTTAGAATTGCCTCTGCCGAAACGCCGGCTCAGAATCTGACTGAGAAGCCCCAACCCCTGCTGGCAATCCCCTGAGAGCACCTCCATAAGCTTGTTCTAGCAGAGGGGAAGGACAGAGAGGCAACCTGCCAAGGACACAGCACCCTCTCTGCAGCTCACCCAGTGGCCCCTAGCAGAGAAACCCAAGCTCTGGATCTGAGGACACTCAACCCTACCTGGTACTCTCTTGGGATCAGCAAACATATATTCTACTGCCAGGCTGCTTCTGGCAGAGAGATCTGGGCCCGGGATCTGTGATTGAGTACACTCAACCTAACTCTTTCCCGCACCACCCAGGGACCAGTCAACATAACCCCTCCTGGCAGAGAAAAAGGACAAAGAGGCAGAACACAGGAAAGGTGGACACCGAGTCCTGCGGCCACAGTGTCACAGAGCTGACTGTTAGCCTACCAGTGCACTTCTGCAGCAGGACCAAATCAGAGAGTAGTAAGCAAGGGGAACCCCTGTGCATTCCAACTGCTCCTGCAAGAGAGTGAGTGAGCCTTCTAGGGAGACTTTGCCCCAGACCCAGGGCCTCTCCACAGAAGCAACCAGATGAGATCCCTGCCACCCACACCCCTAGTGTGGGCATCATAGGGATTCTTGGGATAGCAACCCCAACATTGAAGCCTCTGCCTTGTGGGTCCACCAGTGTAATCCAGGCAAACAATCCCTGGATCTCAGACAGAACTGTGTAATAGTGACTTGCATGCCACTGCAATAGTCAGAGAATCAGCACATGCACACTGCGCCCACTAAAGGCGCACGCGAATAGCGCCAGTGTCACATTCCTTACTTAGGCAAAACTGAAACCACAGGGCACAATCCAAACCTGTGAACCTCTCTCATCTTCCTGAAAAAACAGTCCAGAAAACAGAAAGAGAGGATCATAGCCCGAACGACAATCTCGAGGAACAAACAGTGAGGATTATAAATAACATGATGACTAGAGGCAGACGTAAGAACACTCCCAACAAAAATCAGGACATAATGACCTCACCAGCAACCCCACAAAACAATGGACACTTCAATTCACTAGATATAAAAGAAAACGACCGCAAAACTATGTTTCTCCAGCTATTAGAGGCCCATAAAGATGAAATGAACAAAGCCCTCAGAGAAATAGCCAAAGAAATCGAGACTAACCAAGAGGAAACAAATCGAGCTCTCAGAGAAATGACCACGAAAATTGAGGCAAACAGAGAAGAAATGCACAAAGCTCTCAAAGAAATGTCCACACAAATGAAGGCAAATAAAGAAGAAATAAACAAAGCTCTCATAGAAATACAGGCAATTATAGCCAAAGAAGTAGAAGCACAATTAGTGATACATAGAGAGGAAACGGAGAGAAAAATAGAAGCTATCATTGAAAAGCAGGACTCCACATTCAAACAGATGAAGGAAATGGTGCAAGACATGAAAACAGAATTAGAATCAATAAAGAAAACACAAATAGAGAAAAACCAGGAGCTAGAGAACATAAAGAAAAGATCAGGAACTACAAAGGTAAGCATCACCAACAGAATACAAGAGATGGAAGAAAGAATCTCAGGAGCTGAAGATACACTTGCGGAAATTGACATGTCTCTCAAAGAAAAAATAAAATCAGAAAAGTTCCAAACACAAAACATCTAAGAAATCAAGGACACCATGAAAAGACAAAACCTAAGAATAATAGGAGTAGAAGAAAAAGAAGACATCAGGCTCAAAGGTCCGGAAAATATTTTCAAGAAAATTATAGAAGAAAACGTTCCCAACTTAAAGAAGGAGATGGCCATAAACATACAAGAGGCCTACAGAACACCAAGTAGACTAGACCAGAAAAGAAATTCTTCACGTCACATCATAGTCAAAACACTGAACCTACAAAACAAATAAAAAATTCTAAAAGCAGCAAGATAAAAAGGCCAAGTAACATATGAAGGTAGACCTATCAGAATCACACCAGATTTCTCAACAGAAACTATGAAAGCCAGAAGGGCTTGGACAGAAATCATACAGTCCTTAAGGGACCACAGATTCCAACCCAGACTACTATACCCAGCAAAACTTTCAATCAACATAGACAAAGAATTCAAAATATTCCATGACAAAACCAAATTTAAACAATATCTACATAGTAGCCCAGCTCTACAGAAGTTACTAGAAGGGAAACTCCAAACCAAAGAAAACAACTACATCTAAGGAAACAGAGGAAATAGATAACTATACAACAAAAAAACAAAAGAATACAAGCAATGAAACTCAGTGACACCACCAACACCACATCTAAAGTAAGTAACAATTGTTGGTCCCTAGTTTCTATCAACATCAACGAACTCGACTCCCCAATAAAAGACACAGACTAACAGAATGGTTGCAGAAACAGGATCCATCATTCTGTTGCATCCAAGAAACACACCTATGCAACAAAGATAAACACTACCTCAGAGTAAAAGGCTGCAAAAATGTTTTTCAAGCAAATGGTTCCAGAAAACAAGCTGGAGGAGCCATCCTAATATCTAATAAAATAGACTTTCAACCCAAGTTAATCAAAAAAGATAAGGAGGGCCACTACATTCTCATCAAATGAAAAATCCACCAAGAGACATCACAATTTTGAATATCTATGCCCCAAATACAAGAGCACCTACATTTGTAAATGAAACAATATTAAAGCTTAAATCACACATTGATCCTAATACCCTAATAGTGGGAGACTTCAACACTCCACTCTCACCAAGGGACAGATCAACTAGACAGAAAACAAATAGAAATAAAAACACTTACAGAGACCCTAAATCAAATGGACCTAATAGACGTCTACAGATCTTTTCATCCAAACTCAAAAGAGTATACCTTCTTTTCAGCACCACATGGAACCTTCTCCAAAATAGACCATATAGTTGGTCAAAAAGCAAGCCTCAACCGATACAAAAAGATTGAAATAATCCCTTGTATTCTATCTGACCACCATGGACTTAAGCTGGACCTGAACAACAACAGAAATAACAAACAGCCTACACCCACATGGAAACTGAACAACTTGTTACTCAATGACAGCTGGATTAAGGAAGAAATAAAGAAAGAAATTAAGAACTTCCTAGAATTCAATGAAAATGAAGGCACAACATACCCAAATTTATGGGACACATTGAAAACAGTGCTCAGGGGAAAATTTATAGCACTAAGTGCCTGCAAGAAGAAATTCATAACATCACATACAAACAACTTAATGGCCCTACTGAAAACCCTAAAAAAAAAAAAGAAGAAGAAGAAGCAGATACACCCAAGAGGAGCAGACGCCTGGAAATAATCAAACTCAGGCCTAAAATCAATCAATTACAAACAAATAAAACTAATCAAAGAATCAATGAAACAAAAAGCTGGTTCTTTGAGAAAATCAACAAGATAGACAAACCCTTAGCCAAACTAACTAAAAAGCAGAGAGAATCTATCCAAATCAACAAAATCAGAGATGAAAAGGGTGACATAACTACAGACACTGAGGAAATTCAAACAATCATTAGGTCATACTACAAAAGCCTATATGCCACAAAATTTGAAAACCTAAATGAAATGGACAATTTTCTTGATAGATTCCATCTTCCAACATTAAGTCAAGATCAGGTAGAAAGACTGAACAGCCCTATATCCCCCAAGGAAATTGAAGCAGTCATTCACAGTCTCCCCTCCAAAAAAAGCCCTGGGCCAGATGGTTTCAGTGCAGAATTCTACCAGACCTACAAAGAAGTGCTCACACCAATTCTCCTCAAACTATTCCACAAAATAGAAACAGAAGGTACAATACCAAACTCATTCTATGAAGCAACAGTCACCCTGATACCTAAACCACACAAAGACCCAACAAAAAAAGAGAACTTCAGACCTATCTCTCTTATGAACATTGACACAAAAATACTCAATAAAATACTTGCAAACCGAATCCAAGAACACATCAAAGATATCATCCAACATGACCAAGTAGGCTTCATCCCAGGCATGCATGGGTGGTTCAACATACGGAAATCCATCAATGTAATCCACCACATAAACAAACTGAAGGAGAAAAACCACATGATCATCTCCTTAGATGCTGAAAAAGCATTTGACAAAGTCCAACACCCATTCATGTTTAAAGTCTTGGAGAGATCAGGGATACAAGGCACATACCTAAAGATAGTAAAGGCAATATACAGCAAGCCTATAGCCAACATCAAACTCAATGGAGAGAAACTTAAATCAATCCCACTGAAAAAATCAGGGACAAGACAAAGCTGCCCACTCTCTCCATACCTCTTCAACATAGTACTTGAAATCCTAGCCAGAGCAATAAGACAGTTGAAGGAGATCAAGGGGATACAAATCAGAAAGGAAGAGGTCAAAGTGTCACTATTCGCAGATGATATGATAGTATATATGAGCGACCCCAAAAATTCAACCAGAGAACTCCTCCAGCTGATAAACACCTTCAGCAAAGTGGCAGGATACAAAATAAACTCAAAAAAAATCAGAAGCCCTCCTGTATACCAAAGACAAAAGTGCCGAGAAAAATATTAGGGAAACAACACCTTTCACAATAGCCACTAATAACATAAAGTACCTTGGGGTGACACTAACCAAGCAAGTGAAAGACCTGTTTGAGAAAAACTTCAAGTCTCTGAAGAAAGAAATTGAAGAAGATCTCAGAAGATGGAAAGATCTCCCATACTCATGGATTGGTAGGATTAACGTTGTAAAAATGGCCATCCTGCCAAAAGCAATCATAGATTCAATGCAATTCCCATCAAAATACCAACTCAATTCTTTACAGACCTTGAGAAAAAGATTCTCAGCTTCATATGGAGAAACAAAAAACCCAGAATCTCCAAAACAATCCTGTACAACAACAGATCATCTGGAGGTATCTCCATCCCCGATCTCAAGTTGTACTACAGAGCAATAGTAATAAAAACTGCATGGTATTGGCATAAAAACAGAAAGGAGGATCAATGGAACCACATAAAAGACCCAGAAATAAACCCACACACCTATGAATACTCGATTTTTGACAAAGAAGCCAAATCCATTCAGTGGAAAAAAGACAGCATCTTCAACAAATGGTGCTGGTCCAAATGGATGTCCACATGCAGAAAAATGAAAATAGATCTATATTTATCACCCTGCATAAAACTAAAGTCCAAGCGGATCAAAGACCTCAACATAAAACCAGATACTCTAAATCTGTTAGAAGAAAAAGTGGGGAACAGCCTAGAACTCATTGGCACAGGAGACAACTTCCTGAACAGAACACCAACAGCACAGACTCTAAGAGCAACAATCAATAAATGGGACCTCATGAAACTGAAAAGCTTCTGTAAAGCAAAGGACACTGTCATCAAAACAAAACGACTGCCTACAGATTGGGAAAGAATCTTCACTAACCCTTTATCTGACAGAGGACTCATATCCAGTATATACAAAGAACTAAAGAAGCTGAAAAGCAGCAAACCAAGTAATCCAATTAAAAAATGGGGAACAGAGCTAAACAGAGAATTCTCTGTAGAGGATATCGAATGGCAGAGAAACACTTAAAGAAATGCTCAACATCCTTAGCCATCAGGGAAATGCAAATCAAAACGACCCTGAGATATCACCTTACACCCATCAGAATGGCCAAGATGAAAAACTCAAGGGACAACACATGCTGGAGAGGTTGTGGAGAAAGGGGAACCCTCCTCCACTCTTGGTGGGAATGTAAACTGGTACAACCACTCTGGAAATCTATCTGGCGCTTTCTAAGACAATTAGGAATAGTGCTTCCTCAAGACCCAGCTATACCACTGCTAGGTTTATACCCAAAGTTTGCTCAAGTACACAAAAGGGATATTTGCTCAACCATGTTTATAGCAGCTTTATTAGTAATAGCCAGAACCTGGAAACAACCCAGATGTCCATCAACGGAGGAATGGGTACAGAAATTGTGGTATTTTTACACAATGGAATACTACTCAGCAATCAAAAAGGAGGAAATCATGAAATTTGCAAGCAAATGGTGGGATCTAGAAAAGATCATCCTGAGTGAAATATCCCAGAAGGAGAAAGACAAACACGGTATATACTCACTTATATAGACCTATAAGATATGATAAACATAATGAAATCTGTACACCCAAAAAAGGTAATCAAGAGAGCAGACATGGGGTAAGATTATCAATCCTCATTTAGAAAGACAGATGGGATGTGCATTGAACGTATGACAGGAGTCTACTGAGCGCATCTGAAAGACTCTAACTAGCAGTGTTTTCAAAGCAAAGACTCATGACCAAACCTTCGGCAGAGTACAGGGAATCATAACAAAGAAGGGGAGTTAGTCTGATGGAGAAAGGATAGGAGCTCCACAAGGACCAAATATATCTGGGCACAGGGTCTTTTCTGAGACTGACATTCAACCAAGGACCATGTATGGATATAACCTAGAACCTCTGCTCAGATGTAGCCTGTGGTAGCTCAGTAACCAATTGGTTTCCCATAGTGAGGGGAACAAGGACTATTTCTAACAGGAACTCAATGACTGGCTCTTTGGCCTCCCCACCCCCCAAGGGAGGAGCAGTCCTATTAGGCCACAGAGGAGAGCTTTGCAGCCAGTCCCGAAGATACCTGATAAAACAGGATCGGATGAATGGGGAGGAGGTCCCCCCATCAGTGTACTTGGAAAGGGGCACAGTGGAGATGATGGAGGGAGGGAGTGGGAGGGAATGAGGGAGTGGGACACGGCTGGGATACAGAGTTAACAAAATGTAACTGATAAGAAAAAAATAAAATTAAAAAAAAAAAGAATTGCCTCTGCCAAGAAAAAATAGTGACATGAAAATAAATAAATAGATAGATAGATAGATAGATAGATAGATAGATAGATAGATAGATA
>NW_026596125.1:217832-232817 GCF_907164565.1 Psammomys obesus
ATAGATAGATAGATAGATAGATAGATAGATAGATAGATAGATAGATAGATAGGTGGATAGATAGATAAATAGATAAGTAAATAAATATGTATCACAAACCTGGAAAAATTACAGAAATTAGTGCTATCACCAAGGACTTGAAAGATGCAGGCAGTGGTAGTTTCTACCCTCTTTCCCTTAAACTTCCCTATCTTGCCAGCCCAGAAGACAGACTGACCATAGAGAATGACAGTTGACTATCAAAAATTCAATTAGGTCGTGACTCCAATTGCAGCTGCTGTACCAGATGTGGTATGCTTACTTGAGCCGATTAACACATTTCCTGGTGTATGGTATGCACCCATTGTTTTTTTTTCTTCAGATTTTTTATTATTGTTTATTATTATTAGTTACATTTTATTAACTCTGTATCCCAACTGTATCCCACTCCCTTATTCCTTCCCAATCCCACCCTTCCTCCCTCAGCTTCTTCCTGCCCCTTTCCAAGTCCATGGATTGGGGAGGACTTCCTCCCCTTTCGTCTGGCCCTGTTTTATCAGGTATCTTCAGGACTGGCTGCAAAGTCCTCCTCTGTGGCCTAGCAGGACTGCTCCTCCCTTGGGGATGGGGAGATCAAAGAGCCTGCCATTGTCTACCAAATGACATTTTTTAGGTACCCATCCAAAAGAATCATCAGAAGCAATTGCTTTTAGTTGATAAGGCCAACAGCATGCTTTTACAGTTTTACCTGATGGATAACTTTCCAGCTCCATGTCATAGCCTACCTAGAAGGGAATCTTGACTGTTTGCCTCTTTGACAAAATCTCATATTGGTGCATTATATAAATGACATTATGCTGATTGGACCAAGTGAGTAGGGGTAGTGATGGACCAGCCTGACTCCATTTTAAGATTAGAAGCCATCTTATTATAAAGTCAAAGCAAAAGAATTTTGTTTTCTACAAAAATTGGATTTGACCAGTTCTTGGTCCATTTTCTGGGATTTGACATATTCCACAACCTGTACCCTGACCTCCACCCTGATAAGATAAGATGTTCTGCCAAATACTTTTGAAACATGGAGTCAAATTGTTACATAACCAAAATTCCTCTGAAAATCCCTCAACCTTTTAAAAGCCCCTAATCTTGTAGGGATTGGGGGAGGGGATGCACAATTCAAATCCCACTGCTGTTATTATTGGGTCAAATCCTGCATTAGAGAGGTAATCCTATCTGGCAGAAAATAAAGCTTGCATAATTTGGCAAAAGATTTGGATAATGATTTTAATTCTCATTTGGTGTGATTGACACTTGGAACTTATTGGTAACAAATACGCACATCAGAGGGTGAAAAATTAATCCAACCAAAGTTCAAGGGCTTCCTACCTCAGTAAAATTTTTAAGAGGTCGGTGGCATGGGTCAAGAATAAACTTATTTCACCTGGACTGTCCTACCTCCAAGAAAGAAGCACAAAGCTTAGTGGGCACATTTGGATTCTAGAGACAGCAGCTTCCTTAGTTGAGTGTGATACTCTGGACCATACACCAGGCGACTCAAAAGGCTCTTAGGTTTGTGTGAGAAGGCTTTTCAACATGTCTGCCTAGGGTGTTCTTCTATTTGCCCAATAGGATCCAGTAAATGGTTCTTGAGTCATCAATGGCAGATAAGGATATTTGGAGCTAGGACGTGTAATCATTCATAATTTCAAAGAGAAAAACTGTATTTTTTTATTAAAAAAATGCATCTTATTGTTAGGAAAAAAAAAGACAGGTTCATCGATGGTATCTAATTGAAAACTCAGAAGTAAATCCACACACCTGTGGACCTGATGATTTTTTTTTTTATTTATTTTCATTTCAAGTATGTTGGTATTTTGTCTGCATGTATGTTTGTGTGAAGGTTTTGGATCCTTTAGAACTCAAGTTCTAGAGTTCTACAGATAGTTGTTAGTCACCATGTGGGTGCTGGAACTTGAACCTGGGTCTTCTGGAAGATCACCCAGTGCTCTTAAACACTAAGCCATCTCTCCAGACCTGGACACCTGAATTTTGAGAAAGAAGCCAGAAATATACAATGGAAAAAAGAAAGCATCTTCAACAAATAGTGCTTATCTAACTGGATGTCAGCGTGTAGAAAAATGCAAATAAATCCATATGTATTAACCTGTGAAAAACTCAAGTCCAAGTGGATCAAAGAGCTCAACATAAAACCAAATACACTGAACCTGAAAGAAGAGAAAGTAGGGAACAGTCTTGAGTGCATTGGCACAGGAGACAACTTCTTGAACAAAACACCAATTGTACAGGCTCTAATATCAACAATGAACAAATGAGACCTCATGAAACTGAAAAGTTTCTTCTGTAAGGCAAAGGACACTGTCAAAATAAAAGCAAAAACAGCAGCCTACAGAATGGGAAAAGATCTACACCAACCCAACATCCAACAGAGGGCTAATATCCAAAACAGATAAAGAACTCAAGAAAGTAGACACTAACAAACCAAATAATCTAGTAAAAAAAAAAAAAAAGTACAGACCTAAACAGAAAATTCTCAACAGAAAAATCTCTAATGGCTTAGAAGCATTTAAAGAAATGTTCAACAACCTTAGCCATCAGGGAAATGCAAATCAAAATGATTCTGGGATTCCATCTTACACTGTCTGAATAGCTAAGATCAAATACACAATCTCATGCTGGCATTATGTGGAGCAAAGGAAACACACCTTCATTGCTGGCAGGAGTACAAACTTGTAAGGACCACTTTGGAATCCAAAGTGGTGATTTCTCAAAAAAATTCAAAATCACTCTACCTCAAGTCCCAGCTATATCACTTCTAAGCATATACCTAAAGAACATAGCACGATACCACACAAATGACAAAAATAAAAGTCAATAAAATGATTCCTAAAAGTATTCGTCTATACTCATAGATTTGCATCTAGCCCAATTATCAAAGAGTTTCACCCAACAACTAATAGAAACACCCAAAGACCCATAAAAAGGTGAGTGGAAGGATTATATGAGCCAGAGGGTTTAAAGACACCACAAGAAAGCCCACAAAAATCAACCAACCTCAGCTCATAAGTGCTCACAGAGCCTGAATCATCAACCAGAGAGCCTGCATGAGACTAACCTAGGCCCTCTGCACATATGTTACAGTTGTGTAGTTCAGTCTTCTTGTGGGACTCCTAACAATGGAAGCAGTAGCTATCTCTGACTCTATTGCCTGCCTTTGGGACCTTTTTCCCTACTAGGTTATCTTGTCTAATTTTTTTTAATTTTTTTATTAAATGTTTTTCACTTTATATCACCCATAAACCCTTCCCTCCTCCCCTCCTAACCCCACCTTCCTTCCCCCTTCTTCACACATGCCCCTCCCCAAGTCCACTGATAGGGAGGTCCTCCTCTCCTTCTTTCTGATCCTAGTCTATCAGATCTCTTCAGGAGTGGCTGCATTGTCATCTTCTGTGGCCTTGTAAGGCTACTCCCCCCTCAGGGGGAGGTGATCAAAGAACAGGCCAATCAGTTTATGTCAGAGGCAGTCCCTCTTCCCATTAATATGGAACCCACTTGGACACTGAACTGCCATGGGCTACATCTGTGCAGGGGTTCTAGGTTATCTCCATGCCTGGTACTTGGTTGGAGTATGAGTCTCTGGGAAGACCCCTGTGTTCAAATTTTTGGTTCTGTTGTTCTCCTTGTGGAGCTCCCGTCTTCTCCAGATCTTACTGTTTCCCACTTCTTTCATAAGATTCCATGTACTCTGCCCAAAAGTTGGCCATAAGTCTCAGCATCTGCTTTGATAGTTTGCAGGGCAGAGGCTTTCAGAGGCCCTCTGTGGCAGGTTCCTAACTTGTTTTCTGTTTTCTTCTTTTTCTGATGTCCATCCTCTTTGCCTTTCTGGATAGAGATTGAGCATTTTAGCAAGAGTCCTCCCTCTTGATTAGTTTCTTTAGGTGTACAGATTTTAGTAGGTTTATCCCATATTATTTGTCTGTATGAGTGAGTATATAGTATGTGTCTTTCTGCTTCTGGGACAACTCACTCAGGATGATCCTTTCCAGTTCCCACCATTTACCTGCAAATTTCAAAAACTCAAGTGATAACACATGCTGGAGAGGTTGTGGAGAAAGGGGAATCCTCTTCCACTGCTGGTGGGAATGTAAACTTGTACAACCACTCTGGAAATCAATCTGGCGCTTTCTCAGACAACTAGGAAGAGCACTTCCTCAAGATCCAGCCATACCACTCCTAGGCATATACCCAAAAGAGGCTTGAGTACACAATAAGGACATTTGCTCAACCATGTTTGTAGCAGCTTTATTTGTAATAGCCAGAAGCTGGAAACAGCCCAGATGCCCCTCACTGAAGAATGGATGCAGAAATTGTGGTACATCTACACAATGGAGTATTACTCAGCAATGAAAAGCAAGGAAATCATGAAATTTGCAAGTAAATTGTCTAGTCTTAATAGAAGAGGAAGTAATTGATTTTACTGAAACTTGATATGCTATGGCTGAGTGACATCTGTGGAGGCTGAATAGAAAGAGTAAAGGATGTGGTGAGAGGTGGTGACAAGTACCAAGAGGAGAGCAGGCAGGAGAATCTGTGGTCACAAGGTAGAATATGTTTTTTTAATGAAAAATAAAAGCCATAAAAGATATGTGGGTATAAGAACATATAAAGGTAATATTTCAAAAGTTATCTAAATATCATTAAGTAGTGACATCTATACTGAAGTAAAAAAAAAAAAAAAAAGACTGAAAGTTATGGAAGGGCCAGACAGTAAGATATCTTGAGTATTGTTTATGAGTTTATGAAAAAAAAAAAAAAAACAACAGCTATAACATATTGTCATTCTCTGTTCGGTGGTGGCCTAGATTATAATGGAAGCATGGAGATTGGCTTCTGGAAGAACAGTGGCTTCCCCTCTCTCTCAGGAGCAGCTAGAAGGCTTTAGGGTGAGGCCCAGGTGGTGCTTAGGTGGGGAAGTTTTACTGTTGTTCTCCATTCGGGGGTGGGGGGGCCTGGATTTTGGCAGGAACCTGCAACTCAGCCTCGGGACTGAGAATAGGGGTTCCATTTCTCTCAGGATCAGCTAGAGCAGTTTAAGGTGAGGCAAGAGTGTCCTAGGCTGAGATGTGAAAAAAAAAATTTCCTGTAATCCACTGGGCCTAATGCAAGACTGGCAGGTGATCTAGGGGTGATGGGGCAGGATTCAGGGGTGCCTGAAGCTGACACAGCAGGTAAACAGCAGAGAGGCAGCCAGCAGCCTGTGGCAGATGTCTGACTGTCTGCTTCAGGCTTGTGGCCACACCGACAAGAGCTGCCTAATTGGCAGAAACTTTGGGTGTCTAGAGGCAACCCTTCCCCCAGTAAATGAGTCTCAAACAGTCTTGAAGTGACAGAGCTCTTGCCTTTATTTGTGTGAAATTGAAAGGGTTAGACTAACTTTGTAACCTGTATGTCTTCTAAAGCCTATAGTTTTGAGTTTTAGGTTCAGGTTAAGCTAAAGCCTCTTGGTACCTTTCCAGAGAATAGAAAAATGTGACCCTATCTGTAAGGACAGAAAAAAAGGGTGGGGGGGGGCAAGCAATTACCTTCACTCAGCAAAAAGAACAACCAGACCCTTATCTTTGAGATAGTGTTTCTTAGCAACGAACCCAGACTTCTTCTGAGTAGCTCCTGACCTTTAGCCAAAAGATGAGCTAATCACCCCCACCTTCAATTGTAGCTGCATCCACACTTGGCAGGACTGGCCAAGCTTGAGCACCTAAAACTAACCAATTATCTTACTTTATAGCTTCCTCACCCAATCTTAAATTTCCAAGACTGCAACTTCAAATCTCCCACAATTTTTCTTTTAAAAACCTAAAGGCCTTTGTCTCCGGGTGCCACTCTTTGCTGACCAGCAGGGGTGACCCCATTGTGCAATGGTTAATAAACTTCTTGCTTTTGCAACAAGTCTTGGTCTGGGGGAGTTTCTGGGAAGGGCTCGAGCAATCTTGAACACCTGAGCTGTGAGACCCCAGGTCTTACAAAATCAATATAAACCTTGAGCAAACAGAGAGGTTCGGAGACTCATACTCCAACCAAGGACTATTCATGGAGATAACCTAGAACCCCTGCACAGATGTAGCCCATGGCAGTTCAGTGTCCAAGTGGGTTACATAATAATGGGAACAGGGACTGCCTCTGACATAATCTGATTGTCGTGCTTTTTGATCACCTCCCCCTGAGGGGGAGCAGCCTTACCAGGCCACAGAAGGTGATAATGCAGCCACTTCTGATGAGAACTGATAGACTAAGATCAGAAAAAAGGAGAGGAGGACCTCCCCTATCAGTGGACTTGGGGAGGGGCATGCATGCAGAAAGGTGAGGAAGGGTGGAATCGGGAGGGGAGAAGGGAGGGGCTTATGGGGGGGATACAAAATGAATAAAGTGTAATTAATAAAAGTTAAATAAAAATTAAAAAAAAGAGAGGTTCGAGGGTGAATGTGATTGATTTGCCAGGGTCAGGGGGCTAGGGATATCTGATTTACATGTAATGGTACTGTGTCTCATTTTCCATGCAGTAGCATGGTCCCATCACTAGAAGACAGTACTATCGGTGGGGGACACTCCAAGTAAATTTGAAGGTCACTGCTGAAAAGTAAGATCTCCTTAGCAGGGTGGGGTATTTCTAGGAACTCCCAGACGCTTGCTGGACTGGTTTTCTTATCAGGAAAGGATCCGGCCTATAATCTTCCCTGAGGGCTTTGTCTGAGGACCAACATCTAGGGAGAAAGTGGAAGGTAAATCTTCTGAAGCAGAGAAGGACTCTGGAAGAAGAATCAGAGGTGGGGGATCCACCAATGGACATGTGGGTGAACAGACAGACCAGAGCAAAACTGAGAGGGAAACCTGGACTTTTGGAAGGACCTAGCACCAGGATTGATTGGGTAGTCAAGAGACTGACCAACACAAGGCCTAAGTTTTAAAATATTAATAAGCCTCTGTGTCATTATTTATATCACTGATGATGGGTCCAATAGTCCCACTATAATATTTTTTTTATTTTTAAAACCCAGTGTATCTTAGCAGATAGGCTACCTGTCCCATTTAAAAATTTTAAAATCAATAAATCGTTATTTATCCTATTTTGGGGAGATAGTATATTCTATTTCTGTTTTAGGTCCACCTTTTTAATATTATTGTTAGATCTTTTCATAATTGTATATCTGTAGCAGGTTTCATGTCATAATGTCTAAAAAATTATTGTAGTCCAATACGTATCCATGCTGAAGCACCATCAACCCCTCATTTGAAAAGGCACCTATAAGACAGTCAGCATATCTAATAAATGTGTAATCTTAGAGTCATGCTTTCCAGAATTTAAGGCAAAAGCCAATTGGTATTTTATGGTATGGTGCATATATATTTCAGTTCTCCAAACTCTGAAAAATGGAGCTGACAAGCCACTGTATGACATTGTTCCAAGGCAACATCAAACAAAATCTGTATTTTCACTTTATCATATAGACCTTCATCCAGTAATTGTCCCCTGACAATATACATACAATATCCAGTCTGACAATGTTGGCCTATGGCCAAATCCTTTCTAGCCAGCATCTCATTGGGCTGTGATTCTGCAATTTCTTAAACCTTTTGTGGATTTTTCTCATCTGGAACTACCTCTTTTGGTGTTATTTTAAGTTCCAGATTTGATTTCTCTGAAGGTTGCCTCTTTTGATTCAAAGATTCCTCTAACCTCTCTTCTATAGCCTATTATTTAGAATGTAACTTTTCAGTCTCTTTTTTTCTCTGTCTTGTTTTGTTCTATCCCAGAGAAGATAAACAAAACTGTATTGGTCACTGAAAAAGGCATTTGCATGCTAAAAGAAAGAAACTCAAATGGAATCCAGATGCACTGGGGCACTGTGTCTTCCATCTTTCTCAAAATAGAAAATAATCGGTTTTTAATCGCAAAACCTCTAAGGGCTTTACTTTCTTAGCTCCAGCTTCCATTCTAGACCTTAGAAGTTTAGATGCTTCTGGCTTCTTGGTCTCTGGCTCCTGTTTTTAGGGAGAGGTTTTTTTTGTTTTGTTTTGTTTTGTTTGTTTGTTTTTTCTGCCTCCCTCTAGGAATCCAGACCCTCCCACATTTGGGGAAGTTATTGAGTCCAACCATGTGTTTGCTCCTCTGACCTGTGAGAGTCCCTTTTCAAAAGACTTTAACTTCCTGCCTTGGCTAGGAAAAAATGACTTTCAGAAGCTTGCTGTGTTAAAGAGTCACTTTTTTTTTCCTTAACAAGGGCTAAAAGAACTGCCTTTCTGGGGTTTGTATCAGTTTTTGTTTTCTGCAGCTGTGCTGCTCTGCTGGGGGACTGGCTGGAGGCTGGGAGCTCCTTCCTCAGAAACAGCGGTTGCGCTCTTAATGAAGGGAGCTAAGAAAATACTCAGTAGTTATACTTTTTATATAACTCCAACCTCACTTGGTATGCCAAAATGTTATGGTTATTTTTATAAAATTTTGTTTTATAAATTTGTTTAATAATAAGCTTCACAACACAATAACTGAGCAGTTATTAACGTATTCTTTTTCTTTTTAAGTTTTATTTTTCTTTTTAGTTACATTTTGTTAACTCTGTGTCCCAGCTGTATCCCGCTCCCTCAGTCCCTCCCCAACCCCACACTCCCTCCCTGGTCTCCTCCCTGCCCCTTTCCAAGTCCACTGATAGGGGAGGACCTCCTCCCCTTTCATTTGACGCTGTTTTATTAGGTATCTTCAGGGCTGGCTGCAAAGTCCTCCTCTGTGGCCTAACAGGACTGCTCCTCCCCTTGGGGGGGGGGGTCAAAGAGCCTGGCCTTGAGATCCTGTTAGAAATAGTCCTTGTTCCCCTTACTTTGGAAAACTACTTGGTTACTGAGCTACCACAGGCCACATCTGAGCAGAAGTTCTAGGTTATATCCATAGATGGTCCTTGGTTGAGTGTCAGTCTCAGAAAAGACCCTGTGCCCGGATATGTTTGGTCCTTGTAGAGCTCCTATCCTTTCCATATCATACTAACTTCCCTTCTTTCATATGATTCCCTGCACTCTGCCGAGGGTTTGGTTATGAGTCTTAGTATCTACTTTGGAACACTGCTAGGTAGAGTCTTTCAGATGCCTTTTGTGGTAGACTCCTGTCATACGTTCAATGCACATCCCATTTGTCTTTCTAAATGAGGATTGATCATCGTCACCTGTGTCCACTTTCTTGATTATCTTCTTTAGGTGTGTAGATTTCATTATGTTTATCATATCTTGTAGGTCTATATAAGTGAGTATATACCATGTTTGTCTTTCTCCTTCTGGGATACTTCACTCAAAATGATCTTTTCTAGATCCCACCACTTGCCTGCAAATTTCATGATTTCCTCCTTTTTGATTGCTGAGTAGTATTCCATTGTGTAAAAATACCACAATTTCTATATCCATTCCTCCATTGATGGACATGTGGGTTGTTTCCAAGGTCTGGCTATTACAAATAAAGCTGCTACAAACATGGTTGAACAAATGTCCTTGTTGTGTACTTGAGCAAATTTTGGGTATATACCTAGGAGTGGTATAGCTGGGTCTTGAGGTAGCACTACTCCTACTTGTCTGAGAAAGTGCCAGATTGACTTCCAAAGTGGTTGTACCAGTTTACATTGCCACCAGCAGTGGAGGAGGGTTCCCTTTTCTCCACAACCTCTCCAGCATGTCTTGTCACTTGAGTTTTTCATTTTGGCCATTCTGATGGGTGTAAGGTGAAATCTCAGGGTCGTTTTGATTTGCATTTCCCTAATGGCTAATGAGGTTGAGCATTTCTTTAAGTGTTTCTCTGCCATTCGATATTCCTCTGTTGAGAATTCTCTGTTTAGCTCTGTTCCCCATTTTTTAATTGGATTACTTGGTTTGCTGCTTTTCAGCAGCAAATATGCTGGATATTAGCCCTCTGTCATATAAAGGATTGGTGAAGATTCTTTCCCAATCTGTAGGCTGTCTTTTTGTTTTGATGACAGTGTCTTTTGCTTTACAGAAGCTTTTCAGTTTCATGAGATCCCATTTATTGATTGTTGCTCTTAGAGCCTGTGCTGTTGGTGTTCTGTTCAGGAAGTTGTCTCCTGTGCCAATGAGTTCTAGGCTGTTCCCCACTTTTTTTTCCAACTGATTTAGAGTATCTGGTTTTATGTTGAGGTCCTTGATCCACTTGGACTTTAGTTTTGTGCAGGGTGATAAATACAGATCTATTTTCATTTTTCTGCATGTAGACATCCAGTTGGTCCAGCACCATTTGTTGAAGATGCTGTCTTTTTTCCATTGAATGGATTTGGCTTCTTTGTCAAAAATCGAGTATTCATAGGTGTGTGGGTTTATTTCTGGGTCTTCTATGCGGTTCCATTGATCCTCCTTTCTGTTTCTATGCCAATACCATGCAGTTTTTATTACTGTTGCCCTGTAGTACAGCTTGAGATCGGGGATGGAGATACCTCCAGATGATCTGTTGTTGTACAGGATTGTTTTGAAGATTTTTTGTTCCTCCATATGAAGCTGAGAATCTTTTTTTCAAGGTCTGTAAAGAATTGAGTTGGTATTTTGATGGGAATTGCATTGAATCTGTAGATTGCTTTTGGCAGGATGGCCATTTTCACAATGTTAATCCTATCAATCCATGAGCACGGGAGATCTTTCCATCTTCTGAGATCTTCTTCAATTTCTTTCTTCAGAGACTTGAAGTTTTTCTCAAACAGGTCTTTCACTTGCTTGGTTAGAGTTACACCAAGGTACTTTATGTTATTAGTGGCTATTGTGAAGGGTGTTGTTTCCTTAATTTCTTTCTCAGCCCTTTTGTCTTTGGTATACAGGAGGGCTTCTGATTTTTTTGAGTTGATTTTGTATCCTGCCACTTTGCTGAAGGTGTTTATCAGCTGGAGGAGTTCTCTGGTTGAATTTTTGGGGTCGCTCATGTATACTATCATATCATCTGCAAATAGTGACACTTTGACCTCTTCCTTTCCGATTTGTATCCCCTAGATCTACGTTACTTGTATTATTGATCTGGCTAGGATTTCAAGTACTATGTTGAAGAGATATGGAGAGAGTGGGCAGCCTTGTCTTGTCCCTGATTTCAGTGGGATTGATTTAAGTTTCTCTCCATTGAGTTTGATGTTGGCTATAGGCTTGCTGTATATTGCCTTTACTATCTTTAGGTATGTGCCTTGTATCCCTGATCTCTCCAAGACTTTAAACATGAATGGGTGTTGGACTTTGTCAAATGCTTTTTCGGCATCTAAGGAGATAATCATGTGGTTTTTCTCCTTCAGTTTGTTTATGTGGTGGATTACATTGATGGATCACCCTTGCATGCCTGGGATGAAGCCTACTTGGTCATGGTGGATGATATCTTTGATGTGTCCTTGGATTCGGTTTGCAAGTATTTTATTGAGTATTTTTGCATCAATGTTCATAAGAGAGATAGGTCTGAAGTTCTCTTTTTTTGTTGGATCTTTGTGTGGTTTTGGTATCCAGGTGACTGTGGCTTCATAGAATGAGTTTGGTAGTGTTCCTTCTGTTTCTATTTTGTGGAATACTTTGAGGAGAATTGGTGTTAGCACTTCTTTGAAGGTCTTGTAGAATTCTGCACTGAAGCCATCTGGCCCAGGGCTTTTTTTGGAGGGGAGACTGTTAATGACTGCTTCAATTTCCTTGGGAGATATAGGGCTATTCAGTCTTTCTACCTGATCTTGACTTAATTTTGGTAGATGGAATCTGTCAAGAAAGTTATCCATTTCATTTAGATTTTCAAATTTTGTGCCATATAGGCTTTTGTAGTATGACCTAATAATTGTTTGGATTTCCTCAGTGTCTGTAGTTATGTCCCCATTTTCCTTTCTGATTTTGCTGATTTGGATAGTTTCTCTCTGCTTTTTAGTTAGTTTGGCTAAGGGTTTGTCTATCTTGTTGATTTTCTCAAAGAACCAGCGTTTTGTTTCATTGATTCTTTGGATAGTTTTATTTGTTTCTAATTGATTGATTTCAGCCCTTAGTTTGATTATTTCCAGCCGTCTGCTCCTCTTGGGTGTATCTGCTTCTTTTTTTCTAGGTTTTTCAGTTTGGCCATTAAGTTGTTTGTATGTGATGTTACAGATTTCTTCTTGTAGGCACTTAGTGCTATAAATTTTCCTCTGAGCACTGCTTTCAATGTGTCCCATAAATTTGGGTATGTTGTGCCTTCATTTTCATTGAATTCTAGAAAGTCTTTAATTTCTTTCTTTATTTTTATTTAACCCAGCTGTCATATTAATGTATTCTTAACCCTCTAAGCTAACTTTGTTTCCTCTCAGTGTACCTCCTCATGGAGAAACTGGCTTGTATGATGGTGCTCACTATCAGTAACTGGGGGGTAGTTGATGACAGGGGGATAGCTCAGAGAAACCTCTAAATGTTATAGTCCAAGAATAGCTGCACACACCACTCAGACACCAATCTCATTCAGATATTGATGGTTTATTGAATGCACACCATAAGACTGTTCACAATTAGGGTCACAGATTAGACTCAGGAGCCAAACTGTGATGCCTACAGCAAGTGCAGAAGGCAAGAGGTGGGCAGTGTTACATTTTAGCTAACCAGATAAAGTATTATCTGATAACCTTTAAGCTAATTGGTGCCAAGTAAGGTGTGTGAGCTCTTAGAGTGCAAACAGCATGCAACCAAGTGTGGAGATAAAAGAACGTAAGTAATGAAACCATAGAGCCACAGTAAGATATGAGGTTAATCTGACCTTTTAAAATAATTATTTGTAGACAGCATTGTTAATAACATTTGGTAAACAGTGCCAAAGTTGAATTTATTTTCACCTTATAATCAAGATGGAGACCAAAGACAAACTGGATATAGTTATTAAAGGCTAAAGCAGGTCTCAACAACATTGAGGCTAACCAATCTCAAAAAGGAAAAAAAAATTTATGTTCTCCCTCATAGGTGGATCCTAATCTGATATGTATATCTATATAAATAGTTATAAATGTGGAGACTAGGGAAGGGTAGTATTAGGTGATAGGGGAAAATGGAACATCATAGGTTAAAAAAATGAGTATAAAGGAGGAAAATGGACTTGGGTAAGGCCACAAGTGGGGAACAAAAGACTTAATAAATAAGTCACTTGAGTCACTCAAGAAATACAGTCAGCAATGGATAATATCACTATAAAATTAAAATGGTAAATAAAGTGAAGAGGCAGCTTACTCTACTCCAACAGGGCAGGAGGAAATAATTTTCAACTATATACCTGATACAGTATTGATATCTAAATTTGCAATGAACACAAAACTCTAATTATAAAACAAACAATCCAATCAAAACATGAGCTGTAGTTCTGAATAGAGTTCTTTAAAAATGAAGCATTTGGCTGGTAAACATTTTTAAAAGTATTCAACATCATTACCCATCAGGAAAATACAAATTAAAAACTTCTTTGAGAATACATCACTTTCTAGTGAAAATGACCATCATGAAGAACTCTAACATCAAATACTGTTGAAGGTATGGGCAAAACCTTACCGTTATTTGCTGTTGCTAGTAGTAAAAACTAATCCAGCCATTGTGGAAATAAATGTAGAAATTTCTCAAAAGGCTAGGGATAGGATTACTAATGACCCAAATATACAATTCCCAGGTACTTTTCCCAAAGCCTCTATATCTTACCACAGAGACACTTGTTCATACATGCTCATGCCTGCACTATTCACAATAGCTAATCGGTGTAGAGAATTCCCAAAAAGATAGAAATAGAACTACTATGACCCAAATATACCACTACTAAGCTTTTTTCCAAAAGTCTCCATTTTTTACTACAGAGATTTTTTTTTATACGAGTTCATTGTTGCTCTATTCACAATAGTTAGGTAATGGAATTAGTCAGGTGCCTATTAATTGAGAAATGGATAAGTAAGACGCTGTACATATACAGTGGTATTTTATTCAGCTGAGGACAAAAAAATGAAATTATAAAATTACAGGTAAGTAGACAGAACTAGACTGTATTATATTAAATGACACAACGAAGGCCCAGAAAAGACAAATGCCATATATTCTGTCATAAACTAAATTTGATTAGATTTCAATCACTCGTGGGAGGAGAGCATTCATGTCTGGTACTGAAAAGCTGGACAAATGGTTGCGAATGTCACAGGCTCTCAAGGGGAAGCTATTGCTTTTGCTTTGCAAAATTAATATCCTGTGTCAATCCAATAGCCTTCTAAAGATTATGTCTCTAGGCTGGTGCTACTCCAAATTTTGGTCAGAGACACTTCTTTTTGCAGTGAATTCTGGTTATTGCAGACACTAGACAAAGAGGCTAAAAAAAAGAGAATTTATAAATTCTCAGCCATCTATATCAGCCCCTCCAAAACTATTGATTTCTTGAAAAAAAACATGACATGAAAGTTAAAAAGGGCAAGTTGGGAAGAAGGGTATTACTGGGAAGGAGGAAGAGAGAGAGCAATGAGGTATAATCAAAATAATTATACATGAAGGAAAGGTAATAAAACAAATCATTGCCTATAATTAATATATGCTAACAAATTTCAAATAATAATTTCTGTAAAACAAATAAGCATTTATTAAGATGTAGAAAAAGTATAAGAGAAGGGATATTTCTCTTTGCCCCTAAGAAAAGTTCTGTGTTTGTCCCAACCTAAATCAAGAATTCCACATGTTTACTGTTCTTCCATTCCCTGCTATGTCTTAATCATTTCAATTTCTCTTTACTGGGGTCTAACTGTAATTTAATTCAACCAATGAAGGTAAGTGCATTAATCATGCAAATATTGCTAGCACAGGGTCCATTCAAGAAAACTGTAGGGCAGTTTCTAGTGCCATCTACCCATTTTTACTTGGACATTCATTTGCCAATCTACGATCATGCATGTGATCTCTGGGTGCTTCAGCAGGCAAATAAATAAATAAATAAATAAATAAATAAATAAATAAATAAATAAA